>NC_046330.1:0-39958 GCF_009819535.1 Lacerta agilis
ATGATGTTCAGAAGTTACCTAAGCATGAAGCTGTAAATTGGTACAAAGCCATGGATTCTGAGATAGCTTCTTTAAAAGAGCATAACACTTGGTCTCTTGTACAACAAACCCCAGAGATGAGAGTCATTGATTCTAAATGGGTTTATAAAGTGAAAATGAATGACAAGAATGAAGTTGTAAGATACAAGGCTAGATTAGTAGCCAGAGGTTTTCAGCAAGTTCCAGGTGAAGATTATGATTTGTGTTATTCACCAAGTGTAAAGTATGAAACTGTTAAGCTTTTGTTGAAAGATGCATCCCAACGTGGACATTCTGTTTATCATCTAGATATAAAAACTGCCTATTTGTTTGCAGATTTAAAGGAACAGATTTTTATGCGTGTTCCTGATGGTGTATTGGCTACTGAAGGATTAGTATGCAAACTGAATAAGTCCCTTTACGGTTTGCGGCAAAGCGGTAGAAACTGGCATCAGACTTTGGCGAAAGAATTGTTGAATTTTGGTTTTTCACAAGGAAAGGCAGATAACTGTGTGTTTATAAAAGAAAATGTAAATTCTGTAACAAAAATATGTGTATTTGTAGATGATATATTAATTTCTACAAAAACCAAACGTGAATATAACCAAATAGTGTCATACCTACAGAAGTTTGATGTGGTGGAATTAGGCAAAGCTAAAAATTACCTATCCATGCAAATTGAGGAAGGCAAGAATGGTTCTTTTCTGATTCATCAAACTGTGAAAATTGATGATCTTATTGAAATGTTATGCTTAGAAAATGCAAATGGGAAAGAAACACCCATGGTGTGTGGTTTCACTTTTACAGACAAGGATAAACCATTCCTTAACAAAACCTTGTATCGTTCTGCCATAGGCAAGCTTAATTTCATTCAAAGAATTTCAAGACCAGATGTAACGTACGCTTTTCATTTTCTGGCAAAATTTGTAGAAGAGCCTACTACCCAATGCTTTACTGCTCTTAAAAGAGTGGTGATGTATCTTAAACATACCAGACATTATAGGTTGGAGATTACACCATCTATTGAAAAAGGTTTAGAAATATATTGTGATGCATCTCATGCAGTAGAACAAAATAGTTACAGAGGTGTATCTGGTATAATTATGTATTATAATGGATGCCCTTTTGAATGGAAGTCACAGAACCAAACAATTGTTTGTCTCTCCACAACAGAGAGTGAGTTGTGTGCATGCACTCAGGCCATTCGTGATGTAGAATGGTATCTACAAATATTTGCAGATTTGCAAATGCAAGTCACACTCCCAGTAAAAGTTTTCCTTGATTCCCAGAGTGGACTTGCTATCCTGTGTTCAGAAACTAATACACAACGTACTAGAGTCTTAAGATTACGTTTACAATTTGTAAAAGATTTGATTGCTGATAAAACAATTGAGTTTCAGTATGTTCCAGGTGACCATCAAATTGCGGACATTTTTACTAAGGCACTCCCGAAGGTCACGCATGAAAGACATGTACGAAATATATTGAATGTTTGTGTTTCACACTAATGAACCGCAGGGGATATGTTGGATGTTAATTCAAGGTTCATTATTGTTCCACAGGGATATCTCTTTAAGAGAATGAAAGAAGTAAATTGACCTAGTTTTCCAGCTGTGGGACAGTGCAGCAGGTGATGCTGAGTTTGTCTTGATTTGGGCGTGACAGTAATCGGGTACGGTATATAAGGAGGTCTGCGTACCTTCCTCAGTTGCCCTGGGTGGTGGGTCACCGTATGGGTCATGTTTCTGTAATGTAATGTTAGCTGATGTAATTTCTGTTATTTTTGCTTTTCATTAAACCACTCCTAGTTTTGCTCTACAGTCTCCTCAACCTTCTTGTTGTGCAGCTGCTCTGCTCAGCTTAATATGCCAACAGTGGGAATTCCCATTTAAAGAAAATTGAATTTGCCTTAAGCACTTTAGTTAGAAATTGGAAGTTGTCTCTTTTTTTCAATAAACGTGGTGGAATTTCTTTCAGTATGATAATTTCTTTTTCCTCAATTTTTAATTTTTTCTTTCCTTGTGTTTGTAATATTAAATTTTTCATTTTGTTTGTAGTAAACGTTATCAGACAATCTCCAGGCCAATTGTTTGATTTAGCTTTTTTGGAATTTACTCTAAATGCACTTTCTACGTTTTGTGATACTTCCTCCTCTTCCATGTCGAGCCAGACTGCTAATTCTTTAGTAATTTTCATTTGTACATTTTCCTCCACATTTTCTGGTATCCCCCTCATTCTCAAAATTCTCTCTTTTGATTGCATCTGGAGAATTGACATTGCGTCCCATGTGGCTTCTTGAGTTATTTTGAATTCCTCATTTTCCTTTCTTATTCTTTCACATTCCCTCCTATTGTCTCTAGCTTCTTTTGATAATTTTTTATTTGCTTC
Organism: Lacerta agilis; assembly: GCF_009819535.1. Classification (NCBI taxonomy): domain Eukaryota; kingdom Metazoa; phylum Chordata; class Lepidosauria; order Squamata; family Lacertidae; genus Lacerta; species Lacerta agilis. The sequence continues at coordinate 2,407 of NC_046330.1, forward strand.
CTCTAAATTTTGGACTTTAATTTGGAGTTCTTTTATTGTCTTTATTGTTTCCTCATTTCCCCCTTCTACTTTTTTATTTTTTGGTTTAACTCCACAATTGATTTGGAGTTTTCCTCTATTTTCCCTCCCATGTTATCCAATTTTTCATTAATGTCTCTCACTTTCCCAGTCAATTCTGTCTTTAATTCATTGAACTCCTTTTTCATGTCTCCAATATCACCTTTTAAACTCCAGATTAAGTCCTTCAGATCCATTTCCGGGTCTACACCAGAATTCCTCCTTACCTGTTGGGTAAGTGAGGTAAGTGGGTTATTTTTCTTTGTAGTGGCCATAATCCCCCAAACCCTTTTTCTTTCCTTCTTTTGTCACTGCTCCTTAAAGCCTCCCACTCCCTGAAGTCTCCCAAATCACTTGTTAGCAGAGACCCACCTAATCAAATCCAATTCAGAAACATCCACTTCAGAATCCAATTCAGAAACATCCACTACAAACAATAATCATAACATTAATAAACAATTCAATTTGTTTCCCTTCCAACCACCCTCAGTCTATAACCTTCCTTCAGCTGAATCTTTTACACCAGATATTCTTCCACAGCAGTTTTTCCCCACTATCAATCATCAGTATCTATATTCTTTTATTGTATTCCTTCTCTTTTTCCCCCCTTTGCTTTACCTTCCCCTTATGTCCTTTTTGAGTATTTCGCCTTTGGGTTCTTCAATAATGCTGCAGTTATATTTTCAGCCTGTACGTTGTAGTGCTGCAGTTATATTTTCAGCCTGTAGGTTGTAGTGCTGCAGTTATATTTTCAGCCTGTAGGTTGTAGTGCTGCAGTTATATTTTCAGCCTGTAGGTGTCACTGTTGTTCAAGAGACAGTCCCTCCACTATTCGACGCCTCCTTGTTACCGTTTACTTCTGTGGCATCCGGGTTTTTGTTTTAGCTCATCCCCTCCTCTGACCACGCTGCACCATTTTCCACAGTTCTCCTCCACTACTTCCCGCTGGAAGCCATCCAAAGTTCGTCTACACCAAGCGATCAGCCCACCAGTTCTCCTTCGTCTCCCTCCTTCAAAAACTCCCAAACTCAGTCCAGGTATTAAGTCTTTTCCTTTATCTACAGTCCTGATCCCAAATCCTCCCTTCTTCAGGTCATTCAATGTAGCATTTTCCCTTTTTAATATCTTTTCTTTATTTCCCAGTTCAATAACAAAAGATATTTTTAAAAGTCTGTAAGTTGCGTATCCAAGTCAATTCAAAGTTTAGGTGAATCCTGAGTTAAACCACTGTGCTAGCGTGTCAACAGAGAGCGCAAACTCCGCTATACTTCTCTATTTGTCTCTTTCAATTGTCGGTCTAATTCCTTTCTGCTTGGCTTATTTTTTCCCAGCTGTTCTATGTTTGCCTTTTATGTTTTGCAGTTCTTATAAGATATTTCTCCTGCACTCCGGTCCCAGTCCCCCGCCAGTTCAGCTGGCGTTTTCCTTAATTGCCACTCAGCTTGGCTTTGTTTGCTTTTCTTTACTTAATTGCCACTCAGCTTGGCTTTGTTTGCTTTTCTTTATTCTTTTCTTTACTTTGCTTGTAATATGAGGGGGGGAAGTATCGCTTCTCTTCTCTCCCTTATCCTCGGAGTGGCATGCCTTTTACTCAACCGCCAAAGCAGTACTTTATAGAGTCTAGAAGTTGGAAATCTTTACCGCAGTCTGCCGTTCCGGGTCTTAGGCTTCTTCTTGAGGGTTGGTTCTCTCCTTGCGCTCGGGTTCCTCTCCTCCACCGTTTGTCGATAGAGAAAAGGGGAATCCTTTTCTGCGCTGCTGGAACCTCTTCCGCACTGAGTCACCCCCAATGCCTTTTTTGGGGTCGCGTAGCCCTCACGTCGCCCCAATAGCCCTCAACAACCGCTCAAGCCTCCAAGAGCTCGCAGAGCGCACCCGTCTCGGTAGCGGCAAAAACCGGAAGCCGGGATACGTTTGGACTTTATAGGTTTCCATCTGCCCGATTTGGGTGAGTGCTCTGTGGCAGCACCACAACACCAAACTAAGCGCAGGAAGCGTGCCTACACTTTGGCACCCCCACAAGACCAAACTAAGTGAAGGAAGCATGTCCGAAGGTGGCTCGTCTGCTTTTTGTGCAAAGTAACCAGAAAGCAGCACAAACCAAACTAAGCGCAGGAAGTGTGCCTACACCATGGCACCCCCACAAGACCAAACTAAGTGAACGAAGCATGTCTGAAGGTGGCTCTTTTACTTTCTGTGCAAAGTAACCAGAAAGCAGCACGTTGGGCTACGTTTGGACTTCCTAGGTTTCCATCTGCCCGATTTGGGTGAGTGCTCTGTGGCAGCACCACAACACCAAACTAAGCGCAGGAAGCGTGCCTACACTTTGGCACCTCCACATGACCCAAGAAAGTGAAGGAACCATGATCGAAGCTGGCTCCTTTGCTTTCTGTGCAAAGCATCAAAAAGCAGCACGTTGGGCTACGTTTGGACTTCCAAGGTTTCCATCTGCCCGATTTCCGTGAGTGCGATTTGGCAGCACCACAACACCAAACTAAGCGCAGGAAGTGTGCCTACACTATGGGACCCCCAAAAGACCAAACTAATTGAAGGAAGCATGTCCGAAGGTGGCTCGTCTGCTTTTTGCGCAAATCAACCAGAAAGCAGCACGTTGGGCTACGTTTGGACTTTATAGGTTTCCATCTGCCCGATTTGGGTGAGTGCGATTTGGCAGCACCACAACACCAAACTAAGCGCAGGAAGTGTGCCTACACCATGGCACCCCCACAAGACCAAACTAAGTGAAGGAAGCATTTCCAAAGGTGGCTCTTCTGCTTTCTGTGCAAAGTAACCAGAAAGCATCACGTTGGGCTACGTTTGGACTTCCGAGGTTTCCATCTACCCGATTTGCGTGACTGCGATTTGGCAGCACCACAACACCAAACTATGTGCAGGAAGTGTGCTGACACTTTGGCACCCCCACAAGACCAAACTAATTGAAGGAAGCATGTCCAAAGGTGGCTCTTCTGCTTTCTGTGCAAAGTAACCAGGAAGCAGCACGTTGGGCTTCGGTTGGACTTCCTAGGTTTCCATCTGCCCGATTTCCGTGAGTGCGATTTGGCAGCACCACAACACCAAACTAAGCGCAGAAAGCGTGCCTACACTATGGCACCTCCACATGACCCAAGTAAGTGAAGGAAGCATGATCGAAACTGGCTCCTTTGCTTTCTGTGCAAAGCAACCAGAAAGCAGCACGTTGGGCTACGTTTGGACTTCCTAGGTTTCCATCTGCCTTATTTGCGTGACTGCGATTTGGCAGCAGCACAACACCAAACTAAGCGCAGGAAGTGTGCCTACACCATGGCACCCCCACAAGACCAAACTAAGTGAAGGAAGCATGTCCGAAGGTGGCTCTTCTGCTTTCTGTGCAAAGTAACCAGAAAGCAGCACGTTGGGCTACGTTTGGACTTTATAGGTTTCCATCTGCCCGATTTGGATGAGTGCTCTGTGGCAGCACCACAACACCAAACTAAGCGCAGGAAGTGTGCCTACACCATGGCACCCCCACAAGACCAAACTAAGTGAAGGAAGCATGTCCGAAGGTGGCTCGTCTGCTTTTTACACAAATCAACCAGAAAGCAGCATGTTGGTCAACGTTTGGACTTTATAGGTTTCCATCTGCCCAATTTGCGTGACTGCGATTTGGCAGCACCACAACACCAAACTAAGCGCAGGAAGCGTGCCGACACTTTGGCACCCCCACAAGACCAAATTAAGTGAAGGAAGCATGTCCGAAGGTGGATCGTCTGGTTTTTGTGCAAAGCAACCAGAAAGCAGCACATTGGGATACGTTTGGACTTTATAGGTTTCCATCTGCCCGATTTGGGTGAGTGCTCTGTGGCAGCACGACAACACCAAACTAAGCGCAGGAAGCGTGCCTACACCATGGCACCCCCACAAGACCAAACTAAGTGAAGGAAGCATGTCCGAAGGTGGCTCTTCTACTTTCTGTGAAAAGCAACCAGAAAGCAGCACGTTGGGCTACGTTTGGACTTCCTAGGTTTCCATCTGCCTGATTTGCGTGACTGCGATTTGGCAGCACCACAACACCAAACTATGTGCAGGAAGCGTGCGGACACTTTGGCACCCCCACAAGACCAAACTAATTGAAGGAAGCATGTCCAAAGGTGGCTCTTCTGCTTTCTGTGCAAAGTAACCAGGAAGCAGCACGTTGGGCTTCGGTTGGACTTCCTAGGTTTCCATGTGCACGATTTGCGTGACTATGATTTGGCAGCAGAACAACACCAAACTAAGCGCAGAAAGCGTGCCTACACTATGGCACCCCCACAAGACCAAACTAAGTGAAAGAAGCATGTCCGAAGGTGGCTCTTCTGCTTTTTGTGCAAAGCAACCAGAAAGCAGCACCTAGGGCTACGTTTGGACTTCCTAGGTTTCCATCTACCCGATTTGCGTGACTGCGATTTGGCAGCAGCACAACACCAAACTATGTGCAGGAAGCATGTGGACACTTTGGCACCCCCACAAGACCAAACTAATTGAAGGAAGCATGTCCAAAGGTGGCTATTCTGCTTTCTGTGCAAAGTAACCAGAAAGCAGCATGTTGGTCTACGTTTGGACTTTATAGGATTCCATCTGCCCGATTTGCGTGACTGCGATTTTGCTACACCAGAACACCAAACTATTTTTTTTTATAATAAATTTTTATTGTTTTTCCAAAAATAACAAATTACAACAAATTATCATATCTAATAAACAATGCGTTACTATAGCTCTACCGAGCAATGACTCCCCTCCTCCACGTCAACAGGTTTTCTAGTCCAATTTTGTCGCGCAGTTCATAATACATCCTTATTAGTCTTTGTCAAAGGTTTATTCCAATCCTACAAGTGTTTTTAAACTTCCTCTGTTCACTCTTAGATACTCCACAAATTTACTCCAATCTCTTTGAAACCTCAAGTCATCCTGGTTTCTGACCCTGCCGGTCAGTTTTGCCAATTCAGCATATTCCACCATCTTCGCCTGCCACTCATCAATTGTAGGTAACTCCTGGGGACTTCCGGTTTTACCGCTGCCGCATCCAGGTGTATACCGAGAGCTCTTAAGCTTTCGGGTAAGTAGCTGGGGCAAGGGGGGGCTGCACAAGGCTAGGTGCACCCCCCAAAAAAGGTGGAGGAGGCGTTCCTCTACCGAAGGTTGGCGGCGCTCCAAAGGAACCTGGCATCCCTCGCCAAGCCGAACGCGGAGACGCGAAGACGCGAAGACGCTGGGCTCGGCTCGGCTGAGGAGAGGAGGCTTCCTGAGCGCTAAGACAAGGGAGATCGTACCTACCAGCTCGGAGCTTACCCCTGGAGCGGTTGTGATGGTAAAATTCCTTTTATCATATGGACTGTACCCTTTCCTCGTGCGGTTAACAATTGAGCAGAAGGAAAAAGAGCTGAGCTTACCGTTAAAAGCTCCCGTACGCTGCGCATAGGAGAGATAGGCTGAAGGAGGAGGCGAGTGTAGCGGAAAGAAGGGCGCAGCGGCGCAGCGGAAAGGAGAGGAGATCTTATATGAAGAGGTGAAATAATAGCGCACGAGAAAGAAACCTATAAAATAACTTATAAGAAGCTGCAAAGGAAAGCGTTTAGAGGAGTTACCTTACTGTGTGTCAGAACCCATACGCATGTGCATAGAATTGGATCAGAAACGTGGAAAACAAAAATAAGGATAGCTGCGTGGAGAAGCTAGTACTGGTTGGAGTGAGCGGGAATTGAAAGAGTAGCGAGACGTGGTGAAGGTTATTCAAAAAGAAGGGAAAGAAATTGTAAAAGGAATAGAAGAGATGGAGAAAATGGCGGAGACAGTATAGCTGGAATGACTAAGCAAGTGGAAGCAGAAAAAACCGGGAAGTGGAAGATTTAAGAAGCGATAGTTAAGGGAAGATACCAGCGACATCTAGTGGCGAGACGGAAGATTGCAAGCAGCAAACTGCGTATAAAAAAATAAATAAATAAACAAAATTAGAGCTAAGCGCCACCGTGAGGGGGGAAAGCACATTGCACCTGTGTTGAAAAATAAATAATTAAATAAATAAACCAGAGCTGAGCGCCACCGTGAGGAGGAAAAGCATATTGCACCTGTGCTGAGAAAAAAAAAGAAAAACACATATATATATATATAACAATGGACAAACATCTAAAAAAGACAACAACAGGAATAACAACGCAAAGGAGAAATTCAATGGCAGAACAAGCTCAAGAACCAGACCTTCGAGAATTAATTCTGAGCCTGAAAGGCGATATTGGAGAAATTAAACAGGACATTACAGAAATTAAAAAAGAAATGAACGCAATGAATGACAGGTTTAAAGGACTTGAAGGGAAAATAGAAAAGATGGAAGAGAAATTGGAAACAAATGATTAAGAGAAATTAGAAATTAAAGAAAACCTGAAGAAAGTGGAAGAAAAAGCAAATCAATCGGAAAAAGCAATACAAGATATACAAATAAAAAGCCAGACAACTGAGAATGCTGTGAAAAAAATCTCCAAAGAAAAAAAAGAAGGGAAAAAGGAATTGGAAAAAATAAAGAAAGAGATGGAAGAACAGAGAATGATACAGGAGGCAACACAAGATGCACTATCTATGATACAGATGCAACTGCGCGAAAAGACCCTCAGGTTCAGAAATATACCAGAAAACCCCAATGAGGAAATAGAGACAAAAATAATCAGTGAACTGGCGAAATGGCTGGACTTAGAGGAACAAGAAGTTGAAATACGGATTGAAAAAGCCTTCAGGGTTAACTCACAAAAAGCAAAAATCAACAACTGGCCTGGGGATTGCTTAGTGACCTTTACAACTTTATGGATGAGAAATAAAATTTTACAAACAAAAGGAAGGAAGAAGTTGAGAATAGATGGAGAAGAAATAGTAATCCTGAAAGAAATTCCTCCCAGGTTGATTCAAAAGAGGAAAAACTATCAGTTTTTAACAAAAGCCCTAAAAGCCAAAAGAATTCGCTTCCGCTGGGAATATCCAGAAGGACTATCATTTACATTCAAGGGAAGAAGGAGAAGGTTTGAGACTGTGTTGGAGGCTAAAAGATTCGAAAGAACGTATTTACAAGAACTGGGAGGAGGCAAAACGAAGTCGATAAAAGAACAACGACACAACCAGGAAGAGGAGGAAGAAGAAGGTACCGTAGAGACAGACGCAGAGGGAGAAGAGGCCGAAGCAGAGGGAGAAGAGGAAGAAGGAGTAGAGGAGAAGGGGGAGGAGTAAAAGAATTACATATATATATTTGTGGTTTTTATTCAGCCGACACACTATCCACTTGAGCGAATTCTTAAAGTCTCATACGTCCAAATTTGATAATAGAATTAATAAAGGATGAAGATAAAATCACTTTGCTGGAATGTAAATGGCCTGAACAATAAAAAGAAGAGGAATAGGATAACTCACACACTAAAAAAAACAAGGCTGGGACATCATCTGCCTCCAGGAAACACATGTAAATAAAAAACATGAAAGAGTTTTAAAAAACGAAAAATTAGGGTCAGAATTTATATCCTCACACCAAAGAAAAAAAAGAGGAGTAGTAATATACGTAAAAAATAAATGGGAACCAGAACTAGTATGGAAGGATAAAGAGGGAAGAATCATAATAGTTAAGACATTAATAGAAGGAAAAAGATGGTTTTGGGTTGGGGTGCATGCACCCAATGGAAGTAAAGTGACTTTCTTTAAAAACCTAGAAAAACAACTAATGAATTATGTGGGAGAGAGGATAATAATTATGGGAGATTTAAATGGAGTCATCAATCCTGAGTTGGATAGAACGGCAAATGTAGGGAAAAAGAAAGGAAATAAACTACCGAAACTATTTGCAGAAATGATGAGTAACTTTGACATGGTAGATGCTTGGAGATATAAATTTCCCATAAAAAAAGAATTCACTTTCTTCTCAAACAGACATCAAACTGCAAGTAGGATAGACGGTATCTGGATACCCAAGGAATTGACACTACACATACAAAAAGTAGAGATCGGACCTCAGACTTTCTCTGACCATAACCCGGTAACAATAGTATTAGAAGAAGGAAAACAAGAGATAAACAGGAAATGGAGATTAAATGTGTTCTTATTGAATAACGATGAGATTAGAAAGGGAGCCCAAAAGCTTATGAAGGAATTTTTTGAACTTAACGATAATGGAGAGGTGGATTCGAAAATAGTATGGGATACGGGGAAAGCGGTGGCAAGAGGGTATTTTATCCAACAAAATGCCATAATCAGAAAGAAAAGGGGAAAACACAAAGAGACATTATTAGAAGAAATAAAAATTAAAGAAAAAAACTTATATAAATCAGGAAAAAAGGAAATAGAAAATGAAATAAAAATTTTGAGATCACAATATCAAAAAATTATAGAACAAGAAATGGAATATCAAATCCAACTATGGAAATATAGAAATTTTGAGTGGGCAAATAAACCTAGTAAATTACTGAGTTGGAAAATAAATAAAAGAAAAAATGAAAAATTAATAAATAAAATTAAATCAGAGGGAAAGATTACAAATAATATTAATGAGATCATGAAAGTTTTTGAAAATTACTATAAAATTTTATATCAAAAGGAAGAATCACCGAAGGAAGATATAGAGGAATACATTACAAAACACAAGCTCCCAAGATTATCCCAAGAAAAAATCGATACACTAAATAAAGAAATTACTATATCAGAAATAAAGGAAACAATCAAAGGCATGAAAAAAGGGAAAACACCGGGCCCAGATGGGTTACCAATGGAATATTACAAACACCTGGAGGAGGTGACATTACCACCATTGAAAGAATTAATGAATAACATTCTGAGGAATGGGACAATACCAAAGTCATGGGAGGAGGCAGTGATATCATTAATCCCAAAACAGGAAACAGATCTAGAATCACCCCAAAACTATAGACCAATATCACTGCTAAATTGTGATTACAAAATTTTCACCAAAGTATTAGCAAATAGATTAAATAATATATTGGCTGATATAATACACAAAGACCAAGTAGGTTTCGTGAAAGGCAGACAGGCTAAAGAAAATATAAGAAACATCATAAACATAATGGAATGCTTAGAAAATAATAGAGGCAAACAAGCGGCAATAATATCCCTTGATGCGGAAAAGGCTTTCGACAGGGTTTCCTGGCAATTTATGAAAGGAATACTAAAGGAAATAAATATTGGAGAAAAATTTGAAAGGGCAATAGGAGCTATATATGGGAATCAAAACGCGAGATTATTGATCAATAATAAATTAACAGAAAGTATAAACATTACAAGAGGAACGTGACAAGGTTGTCCCCTATCACCATCCCTATTTATAATGGTTTTGGAAATGCTATTAAAAACTATAAGAGAAGATGAGAAAATAAAGGGGGTGGTGATAGGGAAAACGAAGCATAAAATCAAAGCCTTCGCGGATGACATACTTATAACATCAGAAGATCCCATAAATAGCATCCCGAATGCTTTACAGGTTATAAAAGAATATGGCAATCTAGCAGGCTTAAAAATAAATTACGAGATGATGGTAAAAAATTTGGAAAATAAAGAAAAAGAAAAATTACAAGAACTTACAGGATTAAAAATATCAAAAAAAATAAAGTATCTAGGCATTTCAATAACAACAAATAGCTTAGACCTGTTAAAAGAAAACTACGGGGAAAAATGGAGACAAATTAAAGGAAAATTGGAAATATGGTCTAAATTAAAAATATCACTACTTGGTAAAATCTCACTGGTGAAAATGGGGGTACTATCTAAAATGAACTATCTGTTTCTGAATTTACCACTATTAGGGGGGACAGACTACTTTAAAGAATGGAAAAAAGACATCGCAAAGTTCATCTGGAACAGGAAAAACCCCCGAATAAAAAATAAAAATTTAATAGACAGCAGGGAAAGAGGGGGTTTCGGATTACCAGATTTAAGACTGTACCACGATGCGGCAGCACTATATTGGATCAAGGACTGGATAGAATTGAAAAATAACGATTTATTAGATTTGGAGGGAGAAGGGCTGGGGTTTGGCTGGCATTGGTACCTTATGAAAGAGAAAATAAACAAACAAAACATCTTTATGAATAATATCATCAGGAGAGCGTTATTTGGAATCTGGCTAAAATATAAAAGGTATTTCGAGACAAAGGTTCCTTGGTGGTTATCCCCCCTAGAGATGGTGGCAGTAAAAAAAAGGAATATGGATTCCAATTGGCCTACCTATAGAGATTTATTGGAGGAAAAAGAAGGAGAATTAAAATTAAAGACATACGATGAATTGAAAAAGTACTTAACTAGCTGGCTCCAATATTACCAAATAAACCAAAAATTCCAACAAGATAAAAAAATTGGATTTGCAAAAGGGAAATCAAAATTAGAGGAAATTTTATTGGATTCGCAAAAAAGCTATACAAAAAATTTATACAAAATATTATTGCAATGGGAGACAGAGGAGGAACAAATCAAAGAAGCCATGATAAGATGGGGCCGAGACGTAGGCCGTCCAATAATGCTAGAGAAGTGGGAAATATTATGGAGGAGGGATAACCATCTAACCCCAAATTACGACATTAAGGAAAATTTATTGAAGATGCAATATAGATGGTACCTTACACCGGTCAAACTGGCAAAAATTTACAAGAACGAAAATAACGAATGCTGGCGATGTAAAAAAGAAGTAGGTACATTCATGCACATGTGGTGGTCTTGTAAAGAAATTAAAGTGTTTTGGGAAATGATATATAAGGAGATAAAGAAAATGATCAAATATTCCTTTAGAAAAAGTGTGGAGTTATTCCTTTTAGGAATGATGGAGAATGAAATACAGGCTAAAGATAGACACTTATTACTATATGCCACGGTCTCGGCGAGATTGCTGGTAGCGCAAAATTGGAAGACTCAAAGAGTACCGGAAAAAGAGGAATGGCAATTAAAATTATTGACTTACTATAACTGGGCAGTAAAATATGAAGAATTACAAGGGAAAGGTAAATTGGAGACAGAAAAGAATTGGGAAACGCTTAAAAATTATTTTAAATTATATGTGAAGAGAGCCAACCTCTTGGCAGAATGGTAAAGATCCAAATGAATAAGATATAAAAGAAAATTGGATAGATATAAAGACGTGCGAACAGACTAATGGACACTAAGGACAACATGTAAGGTAAACTGTGAAGCAAAGGGGAGGGGAGGGGGGAATGAATGGAGGGAGGGGGGAGGGATGGAATTTGGAATAAGTTGTAATAAGTTGTAATGATTTGGCAAATTCTTGTGATGCATATTTTTGCTATGATTAATTTTTGTTTGTCTGTGGTTTGTGTAAAATTTGAAAGAAATAAACTATGTTTTTCTCAAAAAAAAAAAAGATGTTGTTTCTGCCCGAGGCAAACGATAATCGACTCAGCAACTAATCTATGATGGATATAATAATACTGACCTTACAAGGCAATTGTGCAGGATTACTGAGATAATGCATGAGAAGCCTTTTGGAAATGCAGAAGCCACTATACAAATGTTATGTATTAGTGTTTTTTATTACTCCTGCTATTAGGCACAGAATGAAGTCTCAAGTCACACTCTAGTAATTCTCTCTGTTACTTACATGACAATATCTACCAACTAGAATAGCCGGACCAATTTGGCAAATGTTTGAGCTTTTACGACTGAAATAGATAACTTGTTGGATTTTAAAGCTGTATAGCATTTGGCAACTGATAAAAAAAGCTATGTGCATTCAGCGTCATCCATCACTGGGAATCAGATTAACAGAAATCATGTTAATAGAATTGTGCATTTAAAATTTCTCCAGAAAATGCAAGTTAGGAGAATTTGCTTTAAATTCTTCCCAGCTTTGTTTCAGATTTAGAATAAACAAAATAGGTATGAGGTAGGTGTCAGGAAAATTCATGCCCCAATGGGGAGAGAACAATATCTGTATATTTCACCCAAATGTTTAAGAAATTGATATGTCCTTTCCTTTTTCTTAGACTAATACACTTTTTGTTAGAAAAAAAAAATTATAGGTAACTCCTGTAATTTCCACTTTTGGGCAAGTAGTATTCTTGCAGCAGTTGTCGCATACATGAACAATCTTTTATCCTTCTTTACTATTTCATCTCCCATCAACCCCAACAGAAAGGCTTCAGGTTTTTTTGGGAAAGTATATTTAAACATCTTCTTAAGCTCATTGTAAACTGCTTCCCAAAAACCCTTAACCTTATTGCAAGTCCACCACATGTGATAAAAACTACCTTCTTCTTGTCTACATTTCCAACATAATTTGTCATGCATTCTATACATTTTTGACAATTTTACTGGAGTCAAATACCATCTATACATCATCTTATATACATTCTCTTTCAATGTTTCACACGCGGTGAATTTCAAAGTCTCATTCCATAGTTTAGTCCATGCATCATAATCTATATTGTGCCCAAAGTCCATTGCCCATTTTATCATCACTTCTTTCGTCAACTCATCTTTAGTGTACCATTCCAACAACAAATCATACATTTTTGTTAAAAAAATACCTCTACCTTCTAATAGCTCAGTTTGAAATCTAGATTTTTTATCTTCAAAACCAATCTTTCTATCTTCTAAGAGCAAATTACACACTTGATGGTATTGTATCCATCCTGTAAAAAGATCTTCCATCTGGTGATATGGTTTTAGCTTCCCGCACCTTAAATAAGCCCCCTTCAGTCGTCCCTTTAATGCCACACTCGAAACCAGGACAGAGCTTAGCTAATTTTTCGTGCCCACTGGATGGGTTTTACCCCCTCCCCAGCACTATTGTTTCTGAGCTATTGTCCGGTATGGTTTTAAGTTCTGGGCTGAGGTGCAGACGTATTTCACCCCCCAACCTCTCGGCAGGGACTTCACCAGGGGTCTCCCGAGGTCTCTCCACCACTATAAAGTTCAGTAGATTTCAAGTTCAAAGTCTAAGTGCCTTTCCCTTAATGGGTAAAGGTCTTAAAACGAAACTTGATACTCACTCAGTAGGCTTTCAATGCATAGATCACTCCTGCGACTTTCTGTTCTGCGCCATTTTCCTCACCGCTGTCGGGCGGACTCCCTTGTTGCACCCTTCAGCTATCCGAATTCTTTCCAACGTCCAAATTAGATCAATTTACGGGGATCCTTTCCCCTCTTTAAAAACAGAATCCGATTGTAATTTTAACGGAAATCCGACGCTTTCATCAGAAGCCAGAGGCTGCGCAGAGTCGGGATAGCGGTGTCTCCCCTTGCGCCAGCAGCTCGATCCCGTCTTGCGGATTTACTGCAAAATCCGCCGATCGGGAGAGCACACTTGTAGCGCTGCTGGGTGCCACAGCCCACAAGGTACCCCCTCGTGGATTTAGGGGTCGCAGAGCCTTTGCGAAACCCCTTAAAATTCCCGGCTTTGCTCGGAATTCCCCGGAGGGCTATTCCGCGCTTCTTCCCGATGGCCGCGCCGAACCGGAAGTCCACCACAACACCAAACTTAGCGCAGGAAGTGTGCCTACACCATGGCACCCCCACAAGACCAAACTAAGTGAAGGAAGCATGTCCGAAGGTGGCTCTTCTGCTTTCTGTGCAAAGTAACCAGAAAGCAGCACATTGGGCTACGTTTGGACTTCCTAGGTTTCCATCTGCATGATTTGCGTGAGTGCGATTTGGCAGCAGCACAACACCAAACTAATCGCAGGAAGTGTGCCTACACCATGGCACCCCCACAAGACCAAACTAAGTGAAGGAAGCATGTCCGAAGGTGGCTCTTCTGCTTTCTGTGCAAAGGAACCAGAAAGCAGCACGTTGGGCTATGTTTGGACTTCCTAGGTTTCCATCTACCCGATTTGCGTGACTGCGATTTGGCAGCACCACAACACCAAACTATGTGCAGGAAGCGTGCGCACACTTTGGCACCCCCACAAGACCAAACGAATTGAAGGAAGCATGTCCAAAGGTGGCTCTTCTGCTTTCTGTGCAAAGCAACCAGAAAGCAGCACGTTGGGCTACGTTTGGACTTCCTAGGTTTCCATCTGCCCGATTTGGGGGAGTGTTCTGTGGCAGCACCACAACACCAAATTAAGCGCAGGAAGCGTGCCTACACTTTGGCACCCCCACACAACCAAACTAAGTGAAGGAAGCATGTCCGAAGGTGGCTCGTCTGCTTTTTGTGCAAAGCAACCAGAAAGCAGCACCTTGGGCTACGTTTGGACTTATAGGTTTCCATCTGCCCGATTTGGGTGAGTGCTCTGTGGCACCACCACAACACCAAACTAAGCGCAGGAAGCGTGCCTACACTTTGGCACCTCCACATGACCCAAGTAAGTGAAGGAAGCATGATCGAAGCTGGCTCCTTTGCTTTCTGTGCAAAGCATCCAGAAAGCAGCACGTTGGGCTACGTTTGGACTTCCTAGGTTTCCATCTGCCCGATTTGCGTGACTGCGATTTGGCAGCAGCACAACACCAAACTAAGCGGAGGAAGCGTGCCTACACTTTGGCACCCCCACAAGACCAAACTAAGTGAAGGAAGCATGTCTGAAGGTGGCTCTTCTGCTTTCTGTGCAAAGCAACCAGAAAGCAGCACCTTGGGCTACGTTTGGACTTTATAGGTTTCCATTTGCCCGATTTGGGTGAGTGCTCTGTTGCAGCACCACAACACCAAACTAAGCGCAGGAAGCGTGCCTACACTTTGGCACCTCCACATGACTCTAGTAAGTGAAGTAAGCATGATCGAAGCTGGCTCCTTTGCTTTCTGTGCAAAGCAACCAGAAAGCAGCACGTTGGGCTACGTTTGGACTTCCTAGGTTTCCATCTGCCCGATTTGGGTGAGTGCTCTGTGGCAGCACCACAACATCAAATTAAGCGCAGGAAGCGTGCCTACACTTTGGCACCCCCACACAACCAAACTAAGTGAAGGAAGCATGTCCGAAGGTGGCTCGTCTGCTTTTGTGCAAAGCAACCAGAAAGCAGCACCTTGGGCTACGTTTGGACTTTATAGGTTTCCATCTGCCCGATTTGGGTGAGTGCTCTGTGGCACCACCACAACACCAAACTAAGCGCAGGAAGCGTGCCTACACTTTGGCACCTCCACATGACCCAAGTAAGTGAAGGAAGCATGATCGAAGCTGGCTCCTTTGCTTTCTGTGCAAAGCATCCAGAAAGCAGCACGTTGGGCTACGTTTGGACTTCCTAGGTTTCCATCTGCCCGATTTGCGTGACCGCGATTTGGCAGCAGCAGAACACCAAACTAAGCGCAGGAAGTGTGCCTACACCATGGCACCCCCACAAGGCCAAACTAAGTGAAGGAAGCATGTCCAAAGGTGGCTCTTCTGCTTTCTGTGCAAATTAACCAGAAAGCAGTACGTTGGGCTATGTTTGGACTTCCTAGGTTTCCATCTACCCGATTTGCGTGACTGCGATTTGGCAGCACCACAACACCAAACTATGTGCAGGAAGCGTGTGCACACTTTGGCACCCCCACAAGACCAAACGAATTGAAGGAAGCATTTCCAAAGGTGGCTCTTCTGCTTTCTGTGCAAAGCAACCAGAAAGCAGCACGTTGGGCTACGTTTGGACTTCCTAGGTTTCCATCTGCCCAATTTGGGTGAGTGCTCTGTGGCAGCACCACAACACCAAATTAAGCGCAGGAAGCGTGCCTACACTTTGGCACCCCCACACAACCAAACTAAGTGAAGGAAGCATGTCCGAAGGTGGCTCGTCTGCTTTTTGTGCAAAGCAACCAGAAAGCAGCACCTTGGGCTACGTTTGGACTTTATAGGTTTCCATCTGCCCGATTTGGGTGAGTGCTCTGTGGCACCACCACAACACCAAACTAAGCGCAGGAAGCGTGCCTACACTTTGGCACCTCCACATGACCCAAGTAAGTGAAGGAAGCATGATCGAAGCTGGCTCCTTTGCTTTCTGTGCAAAGCATCCAGAAAGCAGCACGTTGGGCTACGTTTGGACTTCCTAGGTTTCCATCTGCCCGATTTGCGTGACCGCGATTTGGCAGCAGCAGAACACCAAACTAAGCGCAGGAAGTGTGCCTACACCATGGCACCCCCACAAGGCCAAACTAAGTGAAGGAAGCATGTCCTAAGGTGGCTCTTCTGCTTTCTGTGCAAATTAACCAGAAAGCAGTACGTTGGGCTATGTTTGGACTTCCTAGGTTTCCATCTACCCGATTTGCGTGACTGCGATTTGGCAGCACCACAACACCAAACTATGTGCAGGAAGCGTGTGCACACTTTGGCACCCCCACAAGACCAAACGAATTGAAGGAAGCATTTCCAAAGGTGGCTCTTCTGCTTTCTGTGCAAAGTAACCAGAAAGCAGCACGTTGGGCTACGTTTGGACTTTACAGGTTTCCATCTGCCCGATTTGGGTGAGTGCTCCGTGGCAGCACCACAACACCAAACTAAGCGCAGGAAGCGTGCCTACACTTTGGCACCTCCACAAGACGAAAGTAAGTGAAGGAAGCATGATCGAAGCTGGCTCCTTTGCTTTCTGTGCAAAGCAACCAGAAAGCAGCACGTTGGGCTACGTTTGGACTTCCTAGGTTTCCATCTGCCCGATTTGGGGGAGTGCTCTGTGGCAGCACCACAACACCAAATTAAGCGCAGGAAGCGTGCCTACACTTTGGCACCCCCACACAACCAAACTAATTGAAGGAAGCATGTCCGAAGGTGGCTCGTCTGCTTTTTGTGCAAAGCAACCAGAAAGCAGCACCTTGGGCTACGTTTGGACTTTATAGGTTTCCATCTGCCCGATTTGGGTGAGTGCTCTGTTGCAGCACCACAACACCAAACTAAGCGCAGGAAGCGTGCCTACACTTTGGCACCTCCACATGACTCTAGTAAGTGAAGTAAGCATGATCGAAGCTGGCTCCTTTGCTTTCTGTGCAAAGCAACCAGATAGCAGCACGTTGGGCTACGTTTGGACTTCCTAGGTTTCCATCTGCATGATTTGCGTGAGTGCGATTTGGCAGCAGCACAACACCAAACTAAGCGCAGGAAGTGTGCCTACACTATGGGACCCCAAAAGACCAAACTAAGTGAAGGAAGCATGTCCGAAGGTGGCTCTTCTACTTTCTGTGCAAACTAACCAGAAAGCAGCACGTTGGGCTATGTTTGGACTTCCTAGCTTTCCATCTGCCCGATTTGCGTGACCGCGATTTGGCAGCACCACAACACCAAACTATATGCAGGAAGCGTGCCTACACTTTGGCACCCCCACATGACCCAAGTAAGTGAAGGAAGCATGATCGAAGCTGGCTCGTCTGCTTTCTGTGCAAAGTAACCAGAAAGCAGCACGTTGGGCTACGTTTGGACCTCCTAGGTTTCCATCTACCCGATTTGCGTGACTGCGATTTGGCAGCACCACAACACCAAACTATATGCAGGAAGCGTGCCTACACTTTGGCACCCCCACAAGACTAAACTAAGTGAAGGAAGCATGTCCGAAGGTGGCTCGTCTGCTTTTTGCACAAATCAACCAGAAAGCAGCATGTTGGTCTACGATTGGACTTTATAGGTTTCCATCTGCCCGATTTAAGTGACTGCGATTTGGCAGCACCACAACACCAAAGTAAGCGCAGGAAGCGTGCCTACACTTTGGCACCTCCACAAGACCCAAGTAAGTGAAGAAAGCATGATCGAAGCTGACTCCTCTGCTTTCTGTGTAAAGCAACCAGAAAGCCGAACGTTGGGCTACATTTGGACTTCCTAGGTTTCCATCTGCCCGATTTGGGTGAGTGCGATTTGGCAGCACCACAACATCAAACTAAGCGCAGGAACTGTGCCTACACCATGGCACCCCCACAAGACCAAACTAATTGAAGGAAGCATGTCCGAAGGTGGCTCGTCTGCTTTTGGTGCAAAGCAACCAGAAAGCAGCACGTTGGGCTACGTTTGGACTTTATAGGTTTCCGTCTGCCCGATTTCCGTGAGTGCGATTTGGCAGCACCACAACACCAAGCTAAGCGCAGGAACTGTGCCTACACCATGGCACCCCACAAGACCAAACTAATTGAAGGAAGCATGTCCGAACGTGGCTCGTCTGCTTTTTGTGCAAAGCAACCACAAAGCAGCACCTTGGGCTATGTTTGGACTTTATAGGTTTCCATCTGCCCGATTTGGGTGAGTGCTCTGTGGCAGCACCACAACACCAAATTAAGCGCAGGAAGCGTGCCTACACCATGACACCCCCACAAGACCAAACTAAGTGAAGGAAGCATGTCCGAAGGTGGCTCTTCTGCTTTCTGTGCAAAGTAACCAGAAAGCAGCACGTTGGTCTACGTTTGGACTTCCTAGGTTTCCATCTGCCCAATTTGCGTGACTGCGATTTGGCAGCACCACAACACCAAATTAAGCGCAGGAAGCGTGCCTACACTTTGGCACCTCCACAAGACCCAAGTAAGTGAAGAAAGCATGATCGAACCTGACTCCTCTGCTTTCTGTGTAAAGCAACCAGAAAGCAGAACGTTGGGCTACATTTGGACTTCCTAGGTTTCCATCTGCCCGATTTGGGTGAGTGCGATTTGGCAGCACCACAACATCAAACTAAGCGCAGGAACTGTGCCTACACCATGGCACCCCCACAAGACCAAACTAATTGAAGGAAGCATGTCCGAAGGTGGCTCGTCTGCTTTTGGTGCAAAGCAACCAGAAAGCAGCACGTTGGGCTACGTTTGGACTTTATAGGTTTCCGTCTGCCCGATTTCCGTGAGTGCGATTTGGCAGCACCACAACACCAAGCTAAGCGCAGGAACTGTGCCTACACCATGGCACCCCACAAGACCAAACTAATTGAAGGAAGCATGTCCGAACGTGGCTCGTCTGCTTTTTGTGCAAAGCAACCACAAAGCAGCACCTTGGGCTACGTTTGGACTTTATAGGTTTCCATCTGCCCGATTTGGGTGAGTGCTCTGTGGCAGCACCACAACACCAAATTAAGCGCAGGAAGCGTGCCTACACCATGACACCCCCACAAGACCAAACTAAGTGAAGGAAGCATGTCCGAAGGTGGCTCTTCTGCTTTCTGTGCAAAGTAACCAGAAAGCAGCACGTTGGTCTACGTTTGGACTTCCTAGGTTTCCATCTGCCCAATTTGCGTGACTGCGATTTGGCAGCACCACAACACCAAATTAAGCGCAGGAAGCGTGCCTACACTTTGGCACCTCCACAAGACCCAAGTAAGTGAAGAAAGCATGATCGAACCTGACTCCTCTGCTTTCTGTGTAAAGCAACCAGAAAGCAGAACGTTGGGCTACATTTGGACTTTCTAGGTTTCCATCTGCCCGATTTGGGTGAGTGCGATTTGGCAGCACCACAACATCAAACTAAGCGCAGGAACTGTGCCTACACCATGGCACCTCCACATGACCCAAGTAAGTGAAGGAAGCGTGATCGAAGCTGGCTCATCTGCTTTTTGCGCGAATCAACCAGAAAGCAGCACCTTGGGCTACGTTTGGACTTCCTAGGTTTCCATCTGCCCAATTTGCGTGACTGCGATTTGGCAGCACCACAACACCAAATTAAGCGCAGGAAGCGTGCCTACACTTTGGCACCTCCACAAGACCCAAGTAAGTGAAGAAAGCATGATCGAAGCTGACTCCTCTGCTTTCTGTGTAAAGCAACCAGAAAGCAGCACGTTGGGCTACGTTTGGACTTCCTAGGTTTCCATCTGCCCGATTTCCATGAGTGCGATTTGGCAGCACCACAACACCAAACTAAGCAGAGGAAGTGTGCCTACACCATGGCTACCCCACAAGACCAAACTAATTGAAGGAAGCATGTCCGAAGGTGGCTCGTCTGCTTTTTGCGCGAATCAACCAGAAAGCAGCACCTTGGGCTACGTTTGGACTTTATAGGTTTCCATCTGCCCAGTTTGGGTGAGTGCTCTGTGGCAGCACCACAACACCAAACTAAGCGCAGGAAGCGTGCCTTCACTTTGGCACCCCCACAAGACCAAACTAAGTGAAGGAAGCATGTCCGAAGGTGGCTCGTCTGCTTTTTGCACAAATCAACCAGAAAGCAGCATGTTGGTCTACGTTTGGACTTTATAGGATTCCATCTGCCCGATTTGCGTGACTGCGATTTTGCTACACCACAACACCAAACTAAGTGCAGGAAGTGTGCCTACACCATGGCACCCCCCACCAGACCAAACTAAGTGAAGGAAGCATGTCCGAAGGTGGCTCTTCTGCTTTTTGCACAAATCAACCAGAAAGCAGCATGTTGGTCTACGATTGGACTTTATAGGTTTCCATCTGCCCGATTTGGGTGAGTGCTCTGTGGCAGCACCACAACACCAAACTAAGCGCAGGAAGCGTGCCTACACTTTGGCACCTCCACAAGACCCAAGTAAGTGAAGGAAGCATGATCGAAGCTGGCTCCTTTGCTTTCTGTGCAAAGCAACCAGAAAGCAGCACGTGGGGCTACGTTTCGACTTCCTAGGTTTCCATCTGCCCGATTTGGGTGAGTGCTCTGTGGCAGCACCACAACACCAAATTAAGCGCAGGAAGCGTGCCTACACTTGGGCACCCCCACACAACCAAACTAAGTGAAGGAAGCATGTCCGAAGGTGGCTCGTCTGCTTTTTGTGCAAAGCAACCAGAAAGCAGCACCTTGGGCTACGTTTGGACTTCCTAGGTTTCCATCTGCCCGATTTGGGTGAGCGCTCTGTGGCAGCACCACAACACCAAACTAAGCGCAGGAAGCGTGCCTACACTTTGGCACCCCCACAAGACCAAACTAATTGAAGGAAGCATGTCCGAACGTGGCTCGTCTGCTTTTTGTGCAAAGCAACCACAAAGCAGCACCTTGGGCTACCTGTGGACTTTATAGGTTTCCATCTGCCCGATTTGGGTGAGTGCTCTGTGGCAGCACCACAACACCAAACTAAGCGCAGGAAGCGTGCCTACACTTTGGCACCTCCACATGACCCAAGTAAGTGAAGGAAGCATGATCGAAGCTGGCTCCTTTGCTTTCTGTGCAAAGCAAACAAAAAGCAGCACGTTGGGCTACGTTTGGACTTCCTAGGTTTCCATCTGCCCGATTTCCATGAGTGCGATTTGGCAGCACCACAACACCAAACTATGTGCAGGAAGCGTGTGGACACTTTGGCACCTCCACATGACCCAAGTAAGTGAAGGAAGCATGTCCGAAGGTGGCTCTTCTGCTTTCTGTGCAAACTAACCAGAAAGCAGCACCTTGGGCTACGTTTGGACTTCCTAGGTTTCCATCTGCCCGATTTGCGTGACCGCGATTTGGCAGCAGCAGAACACCAAACTAAGCGCAGGAAGTGTGCCTACACCATGGCACCCCCACAAGACCAAACTAAGTGAAGGAAGCATGTCTGAAGGTGGCTCGTCTGCTTTCTGTGCAAAGTAACCAGAAAGCAGCACGTTGGGCTACGTTTGGACTTCCTAGGTTTCCATCTGCCCGATTTGGGTGAGCGCTCTGTGGCAGCACCACAACACCAAACTTAGCGCAGGAAGCGTGCCTACACTTTGGCACCCCCACAAGACCAAACTAAGTGAAGGAAGCATGTCCGAAGGTGGCTCGTCTGCTTTTTGCACAAATCAACCAGAAAGCAGCATGTTGGTCTACGATTGGACTTTATAGGTTTCCAACTGCCCGATTTAAGTGACTGCGATTTGGCAGCACCACAACACCAAAGTAAGCGCAGGAAGCGTGCCTACACTTTGGCACCTCCACAAGACCCAAGTAAGTGAAGGAAGCATGATCGAAGCTGGCTCCTTTGCTTTCTGTGCAAAGCAACCAGAAAGCAGCACGTGAGGCTACGTTTCGACTTCCAAGGTTTCCATCTGCCCGATTTGGGTGAGTGCTCTGTGGCAGCACCACAACACCAAATTAAGCGCAGGAAGCGTGCCTACACTTGGGCACCCCCACACAACCAAACTAAGTGAAGGAAGCATGTCCGAAGGTGGCTCGTCTGCTTTTTATGCAAAGCAACCAGAAAGCAGCACCTTGGGCTACGTTTGGACTTCCTAGGTTTCCATCTGCCCAATTTGGGTGAGCGCTCTGTGGCAGCACCACAACACCAAACTAAGCGCAGGAAGCGTGCCTACACTTTGGCACCCCCACAAGACCAAACTAAGTGAAGGAAGCATGTCTGAAGGTGGCTCGTCTGCTTTCTGTGCAATGTAACCAGAAAGCAGCACGTTGGGCTACGTTTGGACTTCCTAGGTTTCCATCTACCCGATTTGCGTGACTGCGATTTGGCAGCACCACAACACCAAACTATATGCAGGAAGCGTGTGGACACTTTGGCACCCCCACAAGACCAAACTAATTGAAGGAAACATGTCCAAAGGTGGCTCTTCTGCTTTCTGTGCAAAGTAACCAGAAAGCAGCACGTTGGGCTACGTTTGGACTTCCGAGGTTTCCATCTGCCCGATTTGGGTGAGCGCTCTGTGGCAGCACCACAACACCAAAGTAAGCGCAGGAAGCGTGCCTACACTTTGGCACCTCCACAAGACCCAAGTAAGTGAAGGAAGCATGATCGAAGCTGGCTCCTTTGCTTTCTGTGCAAAGCAACCAGAAAGCAGCACGTGGGGCTACGTTTCGACTTCCTAGGTTTCCATCTGCCCGATTTGGGTGAGTGCTCTGTAGCAGCACCACAACACCAAATTAAGCGCAGGAAGCGTGCCTACACTTGGGCACCCCTACACAACCAAACTAAGTGAAGGAAGCATGTCCGAAGGTGGCTCGTCTGCTTTTTGTGCAAAGCAACCAGAAAGCAGCACCTTGGGCTACGTTTGGACTTCCTAGGTTTCCATCTGCCCGATTTGGGTGAGCGCTCTGTGGCAGCACCACAACACCAAACTAAGCGCAGGAAGCGTGCCTACACTTGGGCACCCCCACAAGACCAAACTAAGTGAAGGAAGCATGTCCGAAGGTGGCTCGTCTGCTTTTTGCACAAATCAACCAGAAAGCAGCATGTTGGTCTACGATTGGACTTTATAGGTTTCCATCTGCCCGATTTGGGTGAGTGCGATTTGGCAGCACCACAACACCAAACTAAGCGCAGGAAGCGTGCCTACACTTTGGCACCTCCACATGACCCAAGTAAGTGAAGGAAGCATGATCGAAGCTGGCTCCTTTGCTTTCTGTGCAAAGCAACCAGAAAGCAGCACGTTGGTCTACGATTGGACTTTATAGGTTTCCATCTGCCCGATTTGGGTGAGTGCTCTGTGGCAGCACCACAACACCAAACTAAGCGCAGGAAGCGTGCCTACACTTTGACACCTCCACATGACCCAAGTAAGTGAAGGAAGCGTGATCGAAGCTGGCTCCTTTGCTTTCTTTGCAAAGCAAACAAAAAGCAGCACGTTGGGCTACGTTTGGACTTCCTAGGTTTCCATCTGCCCGATTTGCGTGACCGCGATTTGGCAGCAGCAGAACACCAAACTAAGCGCAGGAAGTGTGCCTACACCATGGCACCCCCACAAGACCAAACTAAGTGAAGGAAGCATGTCTGAAGGTGGCTCGTCTGCTTTCTGTGCAAAGTAACCAGAAAGCAGCACGTTGGGCTACGTTTGGACTTCCTAGGTTTCCATCTGCCCGATTTGGGTGAGCGCTCTGTGGCAGCACCACAACACCAAACTTAGCGCAGGAAGCGTGCCTACACTTTGGCACCCCCACAAGACCAAACTAAGTGAAGGAAGCATGTCCGAAGGTGGCTCTTCTGCTTTCTATGCAAGGTAACCAGAAAGCAGCACGTTGGGCTACTTTGGACTTCCTAGGTTTCCATCTACCCGATTAGCGTGACTGCGATTTGGCAGCACCACAACACCAAACTATGTGCAGGAAGCGTGTAGACAATTTGGCACCCCCACATGACCAAACTAATTGAAGGAAGCATGTCCAAAGGTGGCTGTTCTGCTTTCTGTGCAAAAGTAACCAGAAAGCAGCACGTTGGGCTACGTTTGGACTTCCTAGGTTTCCATCCACCTGATTTGCATGACTGCGATTTGGCAGCAGCACAACACCAAACTAAGCGCAGGAAGTGTGCCTACACCATGGCACCCCCACAAGACCAAACTAAGTGAAGGAAGCATGTCCGAAGGTGGCTCTTCTGCTTTCTGTGCAAAGTAACCAGAAAGCAGCACGTTGGGCTACGTTTGGACTTCCTAGGTTTCCATCTACCCGATTTGCGTGACTGCGATTTGGCAGCACCACTACACCAAACTATGTGCAGGAAGCGTGCGAACACTTTGGCACCCCCACAAGACCAAACTAATTGAAGGAAGCATGTCCGAAGGTGGCTCGTCTGCTTTCTGTGCAAAGCAACCAGAAAGCAGCACGTTGGGCTACGTTTGGACTTCCTAGGTTTCCATCTGCCCGATTTGGGTGAGTGTTCTGTGGCAGCACCACAACACCAAACTAAGCGCAGGAAGCGTGCCTACACTTTGGCACCTCCACAAGACCCAAGTACGTGAAGCAGGCCCGTCTTAGAGGGATCGGCCGCCCTGGCGCAGCGATCCCTCGGCGCCCCCCGCCTGCCGCCTCTCCGTCCGCCTCCCTCCCGCGCTGGCCGCCCCTCGGGGGGAGGGGTGGGCAAGCGGGGGATGAGGGGCGTGGCGTTGGAGCGGGCACCCGCGCTCCGGCGGGCGGAGGATGAGGGGCGGGCGGACTGGCGCTCGCGCACCGGCGGGCGGGCGGGCTGCAAGCCGGCGGGCGGGCGGGCTGCAAGCCGGCCTCCCTCGCCTCCCAGAGCCCCAGCTGGAGTGCTGGAAGGTCGCGCAAATCCCCGCGCCGCTTCAGCGCTCCAGCTGGGGCTCCGGGAGGCGAGGGCGGGCGGCTTACATCCCGCCCGCCCGCGCGCGCGGCTTACAGCCCGCCCGCCCACGTGCGCGTGAGTGCCCGCCTGCCCGCGGGGGCGGGGGCGGGTTGGGGAGGGGGAGCCCGGTATGCCGGTGGGCTCGCGGGGGCGCCCCTGGGGTGCCCGGCGCCCTGGCGCGCCGCGCCACCGGCCTCTATGCATGAGACGGCTCTGACGTTAAGGAAGCATGATCGAAGCTGGCTCCTCTGCTTCCTGTGCAAAGTAACCAGAAAGCAGCACTTTGGGCTACGTTTGGACTTCCTAGGTTTCCATCTGCCCGATTTGCGTGACTGCGATTTGGCAGCACCACAACACCAAACTAAGCGCAGGAAGCGTGCCTACACTTTGGCACCCCCACAAGACCAAACTAAGTGAAGGAAGCATATCTGAAGGTGGCTCGTCTGCTTTTTGTGCAAAGCAACCAGAAAACAGCAGCTTGGGATACGTTTGGACTTTATAGGTTTCCATCTGCCCGATTTGGGTGAGTGCTCTGTGGCAGCACCACAACACCAAATTAAGTACAGGAAGCGTGCCTACACTTTGGCACCCCCACACTGTTATGAAAACTCCCCGCGGGGGCAAGTTGATAGACTGACCCCCAAGACGGACGAAGCTTCCGTGCCCTCTGGCTTCTGGAGTCCAGGGGCACAATGTAATATGCGGTTGTTCCCAGCTTGAAAACAACACACACAAGCCTTTTGGCTAAACCTACTTTATTGTAGATAATGTGCAGAATATATATATCTGCGTAGCAGCTCATAACTCAGAGCTGTCTGTAAAAGCGTCTGCATCTCCTGATGCAAAACAGAAAGTAAAGTACATACGTAAATTACAATGACATCACATGTGTGGAATGATTGTTGGATTTCCCACAGTGTGAAACATGACTCTTGAGTCTTGTGACCTTGCTGCAGCGTTCGCAGCTCGTCATGTCATAATATCACAACATCCTCCCCCGATATTAGACAATGTAAGAGCGGCAAAAGTTAAGGCATTATTAAGAGAAGTAAACAAACAGTTATCATATACACAGTGTGAATCTGTTGTCTTTGTTCCATCCTTGGAACTCTCTGAGACTGGTTCTACCAGTTGGAGCCTTTGATAACCAACTCTCCAGGGGACCAGAGCACTTGCTCTGTGTGTGTTGGCAGAAACAGTGTTGAACTTTGCAACCTGTTGCTGTGGCTTTCTCACATCTGTGAGGTGAGCCTGAGTGTCTCTGTTTTGAGCGCAAACTACAGCTACATTTGCAACAGCTGAGATTGCAAACTCTTTGGAGTAGCGTTTGGGCGCCTGACCCTTTGTTACTCTCTCAGATCTACGCACAAGATGTAGATCTTCTTTGCTGAGTTTCTCCTGAACAGGACTTTTTGGAGAAACTTTACCAATTGTAAACAGTGGCTCTAAAGATTCTAGCACATCATCTTGTTCTGATGGCCTGGAACTAGCATGAGTTCTCTCAATGACAGTTTCACCTGTGTCGGAACTAGCCGTGGTTGAGCTTGCACTGCTACTGCTGGTGTCAGTATCCTCATATGTATTGACATCAATGGGAAAGCTTTGGAGAACCTGTGTCTCCGGCTTTACAGTAGGTTCTACCTCCTGAGTAAGAATTACTGTGTTTGAGGAAGGCAATAGAATTCTGTATTGACCTTTCTCATAGCCCATAAAGATGCCTTGGATGGTTGCACCTTCAAGTGATTCCACCCACATCTGAGAACCAAAAACCTTAAGATGCTTAACAGAAGGTTTTCTGTGAAACAGTATCTCATAAGGTGAGCATTCCATTCCTTTTGGAATACTCCTGACCCAAGCATATGTGAAGGCAGATAGGCTTTCAGCCCAATTCTGTTCAGACAGCTTTGCACTTAGCAATTGCGCCTGCATACCCTCACGTAGTATTGTGTTAATTTTAACACACAAATCTTTGTTCCATGATGATTGGCTGACGGCAACTTTGTGCCGAATGCAATGTTGACTTAGGAACTCCTTGAACTCCTGTGAATCAAACACAGGTAATTGATTAGTATACAAACATTCAATTTTGCCATCATGCATGAAATCTATCTTAGCACAAAATTCAGTGAACTTGGCCAAGACTTGCTGCGGACTTTTCATAGTGTAAATCCAAGAGAATTTAGAGAAATGATCAGACAGCAATAAATAACAGGTAGCTCCGCCTCTAGATTTTGGCAAAAGTCCTATTACATCAGCAGAAACCTGCTGGAAACATTTTGTGACCTTTTCTCTGCGTGGCTGTCTGGTAGTCTCCTTGGACTTAGCAGCACCTGCAAAATAAGAGTCAACAACATCAAAACAACAGTCAGTAGATTCAAAAGACAGTAAGAACAGTCCATCTTTGTTCTTCTGAGCTGTAAAGATATCTACTCCATCCTTGGAAATTGTGCACAGGCCTTTGCGTAGTCTGAGCTCGCAGTCCTTCTCGGTAAGCTGCGGTACACTTAGCAGGTTGTAGGCAATTTCTGGCACATAGAGAACGTTGATTATAGATAGCTGGAGACTCTGAAGATAAACAGTTCCAACTCCAGTCGATTTCAGGTGTGTTCCACTCACCTGTGACACGGTGGATTCCAGCTTCTTAAAAGTCTTAAACAAACGCTTGTTAGCGGTCATGTGGTGCGACGCTGCTGAATCAATAACAAACGCTAGGTTAATGTCAATGTCAGTGTCCTGCTCCTGTACGCCTTGTGTAAGCAATGCGACTGTGCGCCCTTTGGAGACTTTGGCTTGCGTTTTGCCTGTAGATCCAGCTGCATTTTGGCTCTGGATAGATCCCTTCTTGGGTTTTCTGCAGGTCTGGAAACTGTGTCCTCTCATTCCACAGTTTGTGCAGCGTATGACTTTAATAGCTTGCACATGCTCAGTTGGACCACTAGGTGGGGTAGAGGACGCTTCACTCCCCCTTCCATTAGCCTCATTATGAGCAGCACAACGATCTTGCTCATTTAGCAAAGTTGAGAAGACTCTGGCAACGGTTAGGTTTTAAGCATCCAGGGCACCTAGCTGTGATGCAATAGCACTATAACCGGCATGGAGGCTATTCAAAACCATGAAACAAAACACATCTTCGTTCAAATCCACGTGGCGTTGTGCAAGTTCACTTCTTAATTCTTTCATGTGATTAAGATGCGAACGCAAATTGTCTCCCTCCTGTAGCCTAAGGTTGGTGAGACGCTGGAAATGCAGCATGGAACTCCCTGCCGCTATCCTCAAATGTTCATTTCGCAAAACAATCCAATAGTCATTAGCGTGAACCAAATCCCTGACGTGTATTAACTGAGATTGGTCAAGATGCAAAACAATGGTCGCCTTCGCCTGATTATCCCTGTTCAGCCATCGAGGGCCTGGGAAAGGTGGAGGGGCATTAGTGGCTAGATCAAGCAAATTCTGCCTGGTAAGCACAGCTTCCATTTTAATTCGCCATGTCTGGTAATTTTCATCAGTAAGCATTGGACAAAGGGAGCTGCTGCTCTGCTTGCTATCCTTTGCCATAGTGGCGAAAAAGCAGGCTTTTTACTCTCTGACTTCAGAAAGCAATTTAAGCAAACAAACCTAGCCTTCTGAGGTTTATTGCTTCGTAAATCAGTCCGGTACTACTCACAGACCAATTAACGCGTCTTCTCACAGTGGGAAACGGCCGTCTCCAGCACGAAAAAACTCCCCTGGAATTCCAGAACGCTGTTTAAGGCTGCTTTCTTTGCCGGCAAACAAACATCAGGCAGAAGTCATCAAAGGTCCGATGTTCGGAAACCAGCCAACTGCTACCAATGTTATGAAAACTCCCCGCGGGGGCAAGTTGATAGACTGACCCCCAAGACGGACGAAGCTTCCGTGCCCTCTGGCTTCTGGAGTCCAGGGGCACAATGTAATATGCGGTTGTTCCCAGCTTGAAAACAACACACACAAGCCTTTTGGCTAAACCTACTTTATTGTAGATAATGTGCAGAATATATATATCTGCGTAGCAGCTCATAACTCAGAGCTGTCTGTAAAAGCGTCTGCATCTCCTGATGCAAAACAGAAAGCAGAGTACATACGTAAATTACAATGACATCACATGTGTGGAATGATTGTTGGATTTCCCAAAGTGTGAAACATGACTCTTGAGTCTTGTGACCTTGCTGCAGCGTTCGCAGCTCGTCATGTCATAATTTCACAACACACACAACCAAACTAAGTGAAGGAAGCATGTCCGAAGGTGGCTCGTCTGCTTTTTGTGCAAAGCAACCAGAAAGCAGCACGTTGGGCTAGGTTTGGACTTCCACGGTTTTCATCTGCCCGATTTCCGTGACTGCGATTTGGCAGCAGCACAACACCAAACTATGCGCAGGAAGTGTGCCTACACCATGACACCCCCACAAGACCAAACTAAGTGAAGGAAGCATGTCCGAAGGTGGCTCTTTTGCTTTCTGTGCAAAGTAACCAGAAAGCAGCACGTTGGTCTACGTTTGGACTTCCTAGGTTTCCATCTGCCCAATTTGCGTGACTGCGATTTGGCAGCACCACAACACCAAATTAAGCGCAGGAAGCGTGCCTACACTTTGGCACCCCCACAAGACCAAACTAAGTGAAGGAAGCATGTCCGAAGGTGGCTCTTCTGCTTTCTGTGCAAAGTAACCAGAAAGCAGCACGTTGGTCTACGTTTGGACTTCCTAGGTTTCCATCTGCCCGATTTGCGTGACTGCGATTTGGCAGCACCACAACACCAAACTAAGCGCAGGAAGCGTGCCTACACTTTGGCACCCTCACAAGACCAAACTAAGTGAAGGAAGCATGTCCAAAGGTGGCTCTTCTGCTTTCTGTGCAAAGTAACCAGAAAGCAGCACGTTGGGCTACGTTTGGACTTTATAGGTTTCCATCTGCCCGATTTGGGTGAGTGCTCTGTGGCATCAGCACAACACCAAACTAAGCGCAGGAAGTGTGCCTACACCATGACACCCCCACAGGACCAAACTAAGTGAAGGAAGCATGTCCGAAGGTGGCTCTTCTGCTTTCTGTGCAAAGTAACCAGAAAGCAGCACGTTGGTCTACGTTTGGACTTCCTAGGTTTCCATCTGCCCAATTTGCGTGACTGCGATTTGGCAGCACCACAAAACCAAATTAAGCGCAGGAAGCGTGCCTACACTTTGGCACCTCCACAAGACCCAAGTAAGTGAAGAAAGCATGATCGAACCTGACTCCTCTGCTTTCTGTGTAAAGCAACCAGAAAGCAGAACGTTGGGCTACATTTGGACTTTCTAGGTTTCCATCTGCCCGATTTGGGTGAGTGCGATTTGGCAGCACCACAACATCAAACTAAGCGCAGGAACTGTGCCTACACCATGGCACCTCCACATGACCCAAGTAAGTGAAGGAAGCAGTGATCGAAGCTGGCTCGTCTGCTTTTGCTGCGAAATCAACCAGAAAGCAGCACCTTGGGCTACGTTTGGACTTCCTAGGTTTCCATCTGCCCAATTTGCGTGACTGCGATTTGGCAGCACCACAACACCAAATTAAGCGCAGGAAGCGTGCCTACACTTTGGCACCTCCACAAGACCCAAGTAAGTGAAGAAAGCATGATCGAAGCTGACTCCTCTGCTTTCTGTGTAAAGCAACCAGAAAGCAGCACGTTGGGCTACGTTTGGACTTCCTAGGTTTCCATCTGCCCGATTTGCGGTGAGTGCGATTTGGCAGCAGCCACAACACCAAACTAAGCGCAGGAAGTGTGCCTACACTATGGGACCCCACAAGACCAAACTAAGTGAAGGAAGCATGTCCGAAGGTGGCTCTTCTGCTTTCTGTGCAAAGTAACCAGAAAGCAGCACGTTGGGCTACGTTTGGACTTCCTAGGTTTCCATCTGCCCGATTTGCGTGACTGCGATTTGGCAGCAGCACAACACCAAACTAAGCGCAGGAAGTGTGCCTACACCATGGCACCCCCACAAGACCAAACTAAGTGAAGGAAGCATGATCAGAAGGTGGCTCGTCTGCTTTCTGTGCAAAGTAACCAGAAAGCAGCACGTTGGGCTACGTTTGGACTTCCTAGGTTTCCATCTACCCGATTTGCGTGACTGCGATTTGGCAGCACCACAACACCAAACTATATGCAGGAAGCGTGTGGACACTTTGGCACCCCCACAAGACCAAACTAAGTGAAGGAAGCATGTCCAAAGGTGGCTCTTCTGCTTTCTGTGCAAAGTAACCAGAAAGCAGCACGTTGGGCTACGTTTGGACTTCCTAGGTTTCCATCTGCCCGATTTGGGTGAGTGCTCTGTGGCAGCACCACAACACCAAACTAAGCGCAGGAAGCGTGCCTACACTTTGGCACCCCCACAAGACCAAACTAAGTGAAGGAAGCATGTCCAAAGGTGGCTCTTCTGCTTTCTGTGCAAAAGTCAACCAGAAAGCAGCACTGTTGGTCTACGTTTGGACTTCTAGGTTTCCATCTGCCCGATTTAGTGACTGCGATTTGGCAGCACCACAACACCAAAGTAAGCGCAGGAAGCGTGCCTACACTTTGGCACCCCACAAGACCCAAGTAAGTGAAGAAGCATGTCCGAAGGCTGACTCCTCTGCTTTCTGTGCAAAGTAACCAGAAAGCAGCACGTTGGGCTACGTTTGGACTTCCTAGGTTTCCATCTGCCCGATTTGGGTGAGTGCGATTTGGCAGCACCACAACACCAACTAAGCGCAGGAAGCGTGCCTACACTTTGGCACCCCCACAAGACCAAACTAAGTGAAGGAAGCATGTCCGAAGGTGGCTCTTCTGCTTTCTGTGCAAAGTAACCAGAAAGCAGCACGTTGGGCTACGTTTGGACTTCCTAGGTTTCCATCTGCCCGATTTGCGTGACTGCGATTTGGCAGCACCACAACACCAAACTAAGCGCAGGAAGTGTGCCTACACTTTGGCACCCCCACAAGACCAAACTAAGTGAAGGAAGCATGTCCGAAGGTGGCTCTTCTGCTTTCTGTGCAAAGTAACCAGAAAGCAGCACGTTGGGCTACGTTTGGACTTCCTAGGTTTCCATCTGCCCGATTTGGGTGAGTGCTCTGTGGCAGCACCACAACACCAAACTAAGCGCAGGAAGCGTGCCTACACTTTGGCACCCCACAAGACCAAACTAAGTGAAGGAAGCATGTCCGAAGGTGGCTCTTCTGCTTTCTGTGCAAAGTAACCAGAAAGCAGCACGTTGGGCTACGTTTGGACTTCCTAGGTTTCCATCTGCCCGATTTGGGTGACTGCGCTGTGGCAGCACCACAACACCAAACTAAGCGCAGGAAGCGTGCCTACACTTTGGCACCCCCACAAGACCAAACTAAGTGAAGGAAGCATGTCCGAAGGTGGCTCTTCTGCTTTCTGTGCAAAGTAACCAGAAAGCAGCACGTTGGGCTACGTTTGGACTTCCTAGGTTTCCATCTGCCCGATTTGCGTGACTGCGATTTGGCAGCACCACAACACCAAACTAAGCGCAGGAAGTGTGCCTACACTTTGGCACCCCACAAGACCAAACTAAGTGAAGGAAGCATGTCCGAAGGTGGCTCTTCTGCTTTCTGTGCAAAGTAACCAGAAAGCAGCACGTTGGGCTACGTTTGGACTTCCTAGGTTTCCATCTGCCCGATTTGCGTGACTGCGATTTGGCAGCACCACAACACCAAACTAAGCGCAGGAAGCGTGCCTACACTTTGGCACCCCCACAAGACCAAACTAAGTGAAGGAAGCATGTCCGAAGGTGGCTCTTCTGCTTTCTGTGCAAAGTAACCAGAAAGCAGCACGTTGGGCTACGTTTGGACTTCCTAGGTTTCCATCTGCCCGATTTGCGTGACTGCTCTGTGGCAGCACCACAACACCAAATTAAGCGCAGGAAGCGTGCCTACACTTGGCACCCCCACAAGACCAAACTAAGTGAAGGAAGCATGTCCGAAGGTGGCTCTTCTGCTTTCTGTGCAAAGTAACCAGAAAGCAGCACGTTGGGCTACGTTTGGACTTCCTAGGTTTCCATCTGCCCGATTTGCGTGACTGCGATTTGGCAGCACCACAACACCAAACTAAGCGCAGGAAGCGTGCCTACACTTTGGCACCCCACAAGACCAAACTAAGTGAAGGAAGCATGTCCAAAGGTGGCTCTTCTGCTTTCTGTGCAAAGTAACCAGAAAGCAGCATGTTGGTCTACGTTTGGACTTTATAGGTTTCCATCTGCCCGATTTGGGTGAGTGCTCTGTGGCAGCACCACAACACCAAACTAAGCGCAGGAAGCGTGCCTACACTTTGGCACCCCCCACAAGACCCAAGTAAGTGAAGGAAGCATGATCGAAGCTGGCTCCTTTGCTTTCTGTGCAAAGCAACCAGAAAGCAGCACGTGGGGCTACGTTTCGACTTCCTAGGTTTCCATCTGCCCGATTTGGGTGAGTGCTCTGTGGCAGCACCACAACACCAAATTAAGCGCAGGAAGCGTGCCTACACTTGGGCACCCCCACACAACCAAACTAAGTGAAGGAAGCATGTCCGAAGGTGGCTCGTCTGCTTTTTGTGCAAAGCAACCAGAAAGCAGCACCTTGGGCTACGTTTGGACTTCCTAGGTTTCCATCTGCCCGATTTGGGTGAGCGCTCTGTGGCAGCACCACAACACCAAACTAAGCGCAGGAAGCGTGCCTACACTTTGGCACCCCCACAAGACCAAACTAAGTGAAGGAAGCATGTCCGAAGGTGGCTCGTCTGCTTTCTGTGCAAAGCAACCAGAAAGCAGCACGTTGGGCTACGTTTGGACTTTCTAGGTTTCCATCTGCCCGATTTGGGTGAGTGCTCTGTGGCAGCACCACAACACCAAACTAAGCGCAGGAAGCGTGCCTACACTTTGGCACCCCCACAAGACCAACTAAGTGAAGGAAGCATGTCCGAAGGTGGCTCTTCTGCTTTCTGTGCAAAGTAACCAGAAAGCAGCACGTTGGGCTACGTTTGGACTTCCTAGGTTTCCATCTGCCCGATTTGCGTGACTGCGATTTGGCAGCACCACAACACCAAACTATGCGCAGGAAGCGTGTAGACACTTTGGCACCCCCACAAGACCAAACTAAGTGAAGGAAGCATGTCCGAAGGTGGCTCTTCTGCTTTCTGTGCAAAGTAACCAGAAAGCAGCACGTTGGGCTACGTTTGGACTTCCTAGGTTTCCATCTGCCCGATTTGGGTGAGCTGCTCTGTGGCAGCACCACAACACCAAACTTAGCGCAGGAAGCGTGCCTACACTTTGGCACCCCCACAAGACCAAACTAAGTGAAGGAAGCATGTCCGAAGGTGGCTCGTCTGCTTTTTGCGCAAAGCAACCAGAAAGCAGCATGTTGGTCTACGTTTGGACTTCATAGGTTTCCATCTGCACAATTTGCGTGACTGCGATTTGGCAGCACCACAACACCAAAGTAAGCGTAGGAAAGCGTGCCTACACTTTGGCACCTCCACAAGACCAACTAAGTGAAGGAAGCATGATCGAAGCTGGCTCTTCTGCTTTCTGTGCAAAGCAACCAGAAAGCAGCACGTGAGGCTACGTTTCGACTTCCATAGGTTTCCATCTGCCCGATTTGGGTGAGTGCTCTGTGGCAGCACCACAACACCAAATTAAGCGCAGGAAGCGTGCCTACACTTTGGCACCTCCATAAGACCAAACTAAGTGAAGGAAGCATGTCCGAAGGTGGCTCGTCTGCTTTCTGTGCAAAGTAACCAGAAAGCAGCACCTTGGGCTACGTTTGGACTTCCTAGGTTTCCATCTGCCCAATTTGGGTGAGCGCTCTGTGGCAGCACCACAACACCAAACTAAGCGCAGGAAGCGTGCCTACACTTTGGCACCCCCACAAGACCAAACTAAGTGAAGGAAGCATGTCTGAAGGTGGCTCGTCTGCTTTCTGTGCAATGTAACCAGAAAGCAGCACGTTGGGCTACGTTTGGACTTCCTAGGTTTCCATCTACCCGATTTGCGTGACTGCGATTTGGCAGCACCACAACACCAAACTATATGCAGGAAGCGTGTGGACACCTTGGCACCCCCACAAGACCAAACTAATTGAAGGAAGCATGTCCAAAGGTGGCTCTTCTGCTTTCTGTGCAAAGTAACCAGAAAGCAGCACGTTGGGCTACGTTTGGACTTCCTAGGTTTCCATCTGCCCGATTTGGGTGAGCGCTCTGTGGCAGCACCACAACACCAAACTAAGCGCAGGAAGCGTGCCTACACTTTGGCACCCCCACAAGACCAAACTAAGTGAAGGAAGCATGATCGAAGGTGGCTCTTCTGCTTTCTGTGCAAAGTAACCAGAAAGCAGCACGTTGGGCTACGTTTGGACTTCCTAGGTTTCCATCTGCCCGATTTGCGTGACTGCGATTTGGCAGCACCACAACACCAAACTAATCGCAGGAAGCGTGCCTACACTTTGGCACCCCCACAAGACCAAACTAAGTGAAGGAAGCATGTCCGAAGGTGGCTCTTCTGCTTTCTGTGCAAAGTAACCAGAAAGCAGCACGTTGGGCTACGTTTGGACTTCCTAGGTTTCCATCTGCCCGATTTGCGTGACTGCGATTTGGCAGCACCACAACACCAAACTAAGCGCAGGAAGCGTGCCTACACTTTGGCACCCCCACAAGACCAAACTAAGTGAAGGAAGCATGTCCAAAGGTGGCTCTTCTGCTTTCTGTGCAAAGTAACCAGAAAGCAGCACGTTGGGCTACGTTTGGACTTTATAGGTTTCCATCTGCCCGATTTGGGTGAGTGCTCTGTGGCAGCACCACAACACCAAACTAAGCGCAGGAAGTGTGCCTACACCATGGCACCCCCACAAGACCAAACTAAGTGAAGGAAGCATGTCCGAAGGTGGCTCTTCTGCTTTCTGTGCAAAGTAACCAGAAAGCAGCACGTTGGGCTACGTTTGGACTTCCTAGGTTTCCATCTGCCCAATTTGCGTGACTGCGATTTGGCAGCACCACAACACCAAACTAAGCGCAGGAAGCGTGCCTACACTTTGGCACCCCCACAAGACCAAACTAAGTGAAGGAAGCATGTCCGAAGGTGGCTCTTCTGCTTTCTGTGCAAAGTAACCAGAAAGCAGCACGTTGGGCTACGTTTGGACTTCCTAGGTTTCCATCTGCCCGATTTGGGTGAGTGCGATTTGGCAGCACCACAACACCAAACTAAGCGCAGGAACTGTGCCTACACCATGGCACCTCCACATGACCCAAGTAAGTGAAGGAAGCGTGATCGAAGCTGGCTCGTCTGCTTTTTGCGCGAATCAACCAGAAAGCAGCACCTTGGGCTACGTTTGGACTTCCTAGGTTTCCATCTGCCCAATTTGCGTGACTGCGATTTGGCAGCACCACAACACCAAATTAAGCGCAGGAAGCGTGCCTACACTTTGGCACCTCCACAAGACCCAAGTAAGTGAAGGAAGCATGATCGAAGCTGGCTCCTTTGCTTTCTGTGCAAAGCAACCAGAAAGCAGCACGTGAGGCTACGTTTCGACTTCCAAGGTTTCCATCTGCCCGATTTGGGTGAGTGCTCTGTGGCAGCACCACAACACCAAATTAAGCGCAGGAAGCGTGCCTACACTTGGGCACCCCCACACAACCAAACTAAGTGAAGGAAGCATGTCCGAAGGTGGCTCGTCTGCTTTCTGTGCAATGTAACCAGAAAGCAGCACGTTGGGCTACGTTTGGACTTCCTAGGTTTCCATCTACCCGATTTGCGTGACTGCGATTTGGCAGCACCACAACACCAAACTATATGCAGGAAGCGTGTGGACACTTTGGCACCCCCACAAGACCAAACTAATTGAAGGAAGCATGTCCAAAGGTGGCTCTTCTGCTTTCTGTGCAAAGTAACCAGAAAGCAGCACGTTGGGCTACGTTTGGACTTCCGAGGTTTCCATCTGCCCGATTTGGGTGAGTGCTCTGTGGCAGCACCACAACACCAAATTAAGCGCAGGAAGCGTGCCTACACTTTGGCACCTCCACAAGACCCAAGTAAGTGAAGGAAGCATGATCGAAGCTGGCTCCTTTGCTTTCTGTGCAAAGCAACCAGAAAGCAGCACGTGGGGCTACGTTTCGACTTCCTAGGTTTCCATCTGCCCAATTTGGGTGAGCGCTCTGTGGCAGCACCACAACACCAAACTAAGTGCAGGAAGCGTGCCTACACTTGGGCACCCCTACACAACCAAACTAAGTGAAGGAAGCATGTCCGAAGGTGGCTCGTCTGCTTTTTGTGCAAAGCAACCAGAAAGCAGCACCTTGGGCTACGTTTGGACTTCCTAGGTTTCCATCTGCCCGATTTGGGTGAGCGCTCTGTGGCAGCACCACAACACCAAACTAAGCGCAGGAAGCGTGCCTACACTTGGGCACCCCCACAAGACCAAACTAAGTGAAGGAAGCATGTCCGAAGGTGGCTCGTCTGCTTTTTGCACAAATCAACCAGAAAGCAGCATGTTGGTCTACGATTGGACTTTATAGGTTTCCATCTGCCCGATTTGGGTGAGTGCTCTGTGGCAGCACCACAACACCAAACTAAGCGCAGGAAGCGTGCCTACACTTTGGCACCTCCACATGACCCAAGTAAGTGAAGGAAGCATGATCGAAGCTGGCTCCTTTGCTTTCTGTGCAAAGCAACCAGAAAGCAGCACGTTGGTCTACGTT
>NC_046330.1:40158-68378 GCF_009819535.1 Lacerta agilis
CGCCTCATCTCCGGGCGTTTGATTTATGCTACGCTGTAATAAATCTGCTTTGCTGACAGTGGAGGAGTCAGTGTACGTTTGTTAAAGACTGCTGATTAACAAAGACGATATTGCAGGAGGTTTCGCTTCAAGAACGCTGTGTATTTAAACTCTGCTATGAAGGTGAAAGTATTTTGGAACTGCGTGATCGGGAAGCCTGCCGGACCCATTTTGGTGATTTATGGCTTCTGAACGCAGGGGGTTTTATTGCTCCTGACCCCTCGCAACACAAAAGTGCTGAAAAACTATATTCATAAAGATCAAGCAGGTTTTTTACCAGGAAGACAAATAAATAATAATACAAGAATCATTGTGGACATTTTAGAGAAACTGGGAAAAAACATAAATACAGATGCAGCACTGATGTTTATAGATGCTGAAAAAGCCTTTGACAATATTTCTTGGACATTTATGAAGAAAAATTTGGAAAAGATGGCAGTTGGACAAAGATTTCTAAATGGCATTAATGCCATCTATGCAGAACAAAAAGCAAAAATTATAATAAACAGTGTGATATCGGAGGAGATCAGAGTTGAGAAAGGAACAAGACAAGGGTGCCCTATCTCCCCTTTATTGTTTATCACGGTCCTGGAGGTCCTTCTAAATATGCTACGAAGTGAGAAACAGATTAAAGGAATAAGGGTGGGGGAGAAGGAATACAAATTACGCGCCTTTGCAGATGATCTGATGTTATCCCTACAAGAACCTGAAAGCAGTGTCCCCAAAGCATTGGAATTAATTGAATCGTTTGGGCATGTAGCCGGCTTCAAACTAAACAAACAGAAGACCAAAGTATTGACTAAAAACATGAAATCAGAACAGATACAAAAACTGCAAGATTGCACTGGCCTCAACTTTGTCAAGAAAGTAAAATATCTAGGTATCAATCTTACTGTAAAAAATCTGAACCTGTACAAGGACAATTATGAAAAGCTGTGGACAGAGATAAAGAGTGATTTGGAGATATGGACAAGATTGAAGCTCTCATTGATGGGCAGAATAGCTGCCATTAAGATGAACGTCCTACCAAGGATGCTGTTTTTATTCCAAGCCATTCCAATCTTGGACAAATTGGATTGTTTTAAGATATGGCAAAGGGATTTATCGAAGTTTATATGGCAGGGAAAAAAGCCTAGAATTAAATTCAAGATCTTAACAGATTCTAAAGAGAGAGGAGGCTTTGCCCTGCCAGATTTAAAGATTTACTTTGAAGCAGCGGCCTTTTGCTGGTTAAAAGACTGGTTTAAACTAGAAAATGTTGATGTGTTGGACTTGGAAGGCTTCGACAACATGTTTGGATGGCATGCTTATCTTTGGTATGACAAGGTAAAAGTTCACAAGACTTTTAAGAATCACATAGTTAGAAAAGCCTTGTACCAGGTTTGGACGAGGTATAAAGACTTGTTAGAGAGAAAGACTCCTAGATGGATTTCACCTGTGGAGGCCAAGGCCTATAAGAGACCTAACATGTCTGCAAGATGGTTAAGATATGCAGATATATTGCAGCGAGAAGGTGAATCGTTTAAGTTGAAGAGTTATGAACAAGTGAAAGGCGAAGTCACCGACTGGCTGCAATATCATCAAATTTATGAGATTTTTAAAGCAAACAAGAAAATTGGTTTTCAAATGGAAAAATCAAAACTGGAAACAGAATTAATTGAACCGACCTCTAAAAACCTTTCCAGGATGTACAATCTGTTGCTAGAGTGGCATACGAAAGATGAATTGGTTAAATCAACAATGATAGATTGGGCGAAAGATGTGGGCCATAATATTATGTTGGATGACTGGGAGAAACTGTGGAAGGAAGGTATCAAATTTACGGCTTGTAATAGTTTAAGAGAAAACATTATGAAAATGATTTATAGATGGTATCTAACACCAGTTAAGATTGCCAAGATGAATCCTACAATGACTAATGTGTGTTGGAAATGTAAATCTGCGGAAGGTACCTTTTATCATATGTGGTGGTCATGTCCAGGGGTAAATGCTTTCTGGGATAAGATTTATAATGAATTCAAGAAGGTAATGAAAATTACCTTTAGTAAGAAACCAGAGGCATTTCTTTTGAGCATGACCAATGAAGAGATACCCAGTCAGGATAGAGTGTTTTTCATGTATGCCACAACAGCCGCTAGAATTTTACTTGCAAGAAACTGGAAAGGCGAAGAGATCCCGACAGTGGAAGAATGGCAGATGAAGCTAATGGACTTTATGGAACTCGCCGAACTGACCGCGAGAATCTGAGACCAGAGAGAGGAGAAGGTGTCGCAGGACTGGAAGAAATTTAAGGATTATTTAGTTAACTGTGTAAAACTGAATATTTGAGCAGAATTAGCCAGTTGAATAGGCTTTAGCTAGATAATGTCAGATAAAACTGTTTATAAGACATTTTATTGCAAATGATTTAAGTGTTTAAGAACATCTTAGGATATTTGGTTTAAGTCATGAAATATATTTGTGTAATCAAATCTAAAGATTACTAAGAGTTATTGTTAATGTTTATGGAAAAAGATATAGAGTTACCCAAAGTATATATTGATTCTGAATGCAGTGGAGGGAATGGGGGAAGTCCCCATGTCGAGAAGTTAGAACAAGAATGGTATAAAGATAAGTGTTTATTTAGGTTTGTATATGTTTTTCTTATGTCTATTGTGATTGTTGTTGGATTTGTTTATTGTTTACTGTGTTTTTATATTGTATTTGTGTATGTGTAGTGTTTTTTTTCTTTTGTTTTGTATATGGAAAATAAAAAAAAAATCTTTTTTAAAAAAAACAAATTTTAAACAAGGACTTTCTTATGATGTGATTTAGAAACCCTTTATGGGCACTTACCTTCCCGTACAACAGGTAGGAGTGCCACCCGAAGCGGTTGTCAAACCCCTCCAATTCTAATGTTTCAGAATTCTCCAGATTTATCCATTCTTTTAGCCATGTTAGGGCGGCAGCTGCATGGTATATCTCTAATTCTGGGAGAGCAAAGCCACCTCTCTCTTTTTTATCTATAAGGATCTGGTGTTTTATCCTTGGTTTTCTTCCACTCCAGATGAATTTGGATATATCTCTCCTCCATATTTTAAAACAATCCATGCCTCCTAATATAGGGATGGTTTGAAATAAGTAACACATCTTAGGTAAAATATTCATTTTTACCACAGCTATCCTTCCTGTTAACGAGAGGTACAGCTTATTCCATATTTCCATATTGGTTTTTATTTCATTCCATGCCTTGGTGTAATTATCCTGGTATAGATTGATGCACTTTGATGTGATCCACACGCCCAGATATTTAACCTTATTTTTGATTTCCAGACCAGTTAATGATTGTAATTTTTTGGCTTCTTCTATTCCCATATTTTTAATTAAAATATTTGTTTTTTTTTCATTCAACTTAAATCCAGCTAGCTTCCCAAAGATGTTAATCGTTTCTAATGCTGCTGGAATACTATCTTGAGGTTCTTCTGTAGAGATTATTATATCATCCGCGAATGCCCGGATTTTGTGAGACGTTGCACCTATTTTAATTCCTCTAATTTTTCCATTATTCCTGATTAAATTTAGAAGAGTTTCCAACACCAAAATGAATAATAATGGGGAGAGGGGACATCCCTGTCTCGTGCCTTTCTCAATTACAATTTTTTCCGTAATGTTTCCATTGATTATTAAATTTGCACTTTGTTTACTATAAATTGCTCCAATCCCTCTCTCAAACTCTTCTCCTAATTTCATTAATTTTATTTGTTTCTTCATGAACTCCCATGAGATGTTGTCGAACGCTTTTTCCACGTCGATCAACATTAGGGCTGCTGGTTTATTATGATTAAATTCCAGGTATTCTAGGATATTAATGATGTTTCTGGTATTATTTTGGATGTACAGAAAACAGAAAACCGGCAGAAAACCCGCTTGATTATGATGTATTGTATCTTTCAAAACCTCTTTTAATCTGTTTGCCAATATTCTTGTAAAAAGTTTATAATCGCTATTCAGCAGCGATATTGGCCTATAGCTTGTCATCTGTTCTGGGTCTCCACCTTGTTTTGGAATTAATGTAATGAATCCTTCTGTCCACGAGCTTGGTACATCACCTTTTTCCATAACCTCATTGAATAGTTCTTTTAATTGTTTGCATACTGTATCCTCTATCTTTTTATAGAATTCAGCTGGTAGTCCATCGGGGCCTGGTGTTTTCCCTGTTTTGGATTTCTTTATTGCATATTTAATATCCATTATTGTTACCGGGGCATTCAGTATTTTTATTTTATCTTCTGTAATAGTTGGTAATTTGTGATTGGCTAGAAATTGTTCCATATCTTCTATATTTTGTTTTCCTTTTTTATACAGATTTCCATAATATTTTACAAAACTTTGGATTATTAAATTAGGATCATCAATATAATTTCCTTCAGTTTTTAATCTTGTAATTAACCTCTCGTTTTGTTTTCTCTTCAACTGCCACGCTAAGAATTTGCTTGGCTTATTCGCAAATTCAAAGCAGCGTTGTTTCATTGCTTTTAAATTCCATTCTAGTTCTTGATCTATTATGTTGGAATATTCAATTTTTAATAACCTGATTTCTTGTTTCAATTTCTCATTTTTTTGATCCTTATTCAATTCTTTCTCCTTCTTTTTTAATTCCTCCGTTATTTTATTCTTTTTCTCTTCTTTCTTTTTCCTATTTATAATATTTTGCTGAATGAAATAGCCTCTAATGACTGATTTTCCTGCATCCCAAGTTGTCTGTCTATTAACCTCTTTGTTCCAATTATGTTCAAAATATTCCACCATTACTTTTTTGGCCCCGGTTACAACGTTCTCATCGTTCAATAGGGTGGTATTTAATCTCCACCTTCTCTTTTCTTGCTGCATTCTTCCCTTTAATATCAGCAAAACTGGGTTGTGGTCTGATATAGTTCTAGATAGGATCTCTGTTTTTCCTGTCCTTGCAATTAATTCTTTTGTCATCCAAATGGCGTCAATCCTGCCAGCCGAATTGTTTGGTTCTGAGAAGAATGTAAAGTCCTTTTCAGACCTATGCTTAAATCTCCATACATCCACCAAATCCATGGTTTTAACCAATTCAAAAAAGCTCCGTGGTAATTTTCCCTCTTTTTTCCCTTTTTTACTTGATGATCTGTCTATCTCTGGGTCGATTACTCCATTAAAGTCACCCATGAGTATCATTTTCTTTCCAACGTACTCCAACATTTCCCCCTCCAGTTCTCTAAAGAATTCTGCCTTTCCTTCATTAGGAGCATATATTCCAATTACAATTATTTCCTCTCCCTGATTTTTAATTTTGATTATTAGTATCCTGCCAATCTCGTCTTTGTATAGTAGCTCCGGTTCCAAATTTGGCTTAATATACATTACCACCCCCCTTTTTTTGACATTATCCGATGCCGCGAAAGTTGATCCCAGTTTTGGATTTATCAGAATTCTCCTATGGTCTTTTTTTACATGTGTTTCTTGCAGACATGTAATGTCTAATTTTTTTCTTACCAATATATATTCGATCCTGTTTCTTTTTTTCTTTTCATTTAATCCATTAACATTCCATGATAAGATGGACAAGCTCATTCTTTATTTGTATGTGTTCGATAATTATAAATTGCAGCAATGTAAAGTTGATTTAAGCCAGGATCTATCCAGGGCTTGTGCCCCCCTTTGTGCCCCGACTGGGCCAGGCGATAAGACTGGAACACCTACAGCTTAATCATAATACCTGGACTCAAGACTGTCTGTCATGAGCACCCTCACTTCCTCAGAGGTCGAATAAAGCAATAGCATCATACGACTCATCCAGGCTATTAATCATTAGCATGGAGAAAACAGCATCAGAAAAAGTCAAGTCTCTTTGGATGAGGTCTTGTCTAAGGCATTGTAATTGAGACAGATGGCTGGGCAAATCGCCATCTTTCTGCAACTCCAGTCTACACAATTTCTTGAAAAAAAGAATACTGCTCCTTGCTCCCTGCCTAAGATGCAAATTACGAAGTTTGTCCCAAACAGCCCTTGCCGTTTCAGCATCTTCTAAACTAACCAACAGGGTATCACAAACGCCCAGAACAATAGTCCCCCTGGCTCTTTGATCAGCTTCATGCCATTCAGCCGAATCATCATCATCTTCCTGTGGGGGATCATTCTCAATGGTATGGAAAAGCCTTTCCCTTTGTAAAAGCGCTTTCATTCTAACTTGCCAGGTAGGGTAAGTCTCTGGCGTGAGAGGAGGAAAAGAGAGAGATATCTGGCCAAACTGTGCAGAAGACATGCTTGCGTTTTTAACTGTAGCAAACACCACTTCTTCATGCAACAAAATAAGCCTTAACTCCCTTCAAACTCACTCCCCCAAACTCAGCGCAATTAGCAGGAATCTGGAAAAGCGTCTCTGCTATCTGTTCTGGCAGCTAAACAGCATACCATTGTAAATCAATTCTGTAGCTTGAAAACAGCTCCAAAATGAAGCAGCCGAACTGTCTCACCAAACACAGCAGCAGCACGTCTCAGCAGCCAAAC
This sequence comes from Lacerta agilis, assembly GCF_009819535.1. Lineage (NCBI taxonomy): Eukaryota > Metazoa > Chordata > Lepidosauria > Squamata > Lacertidae > Lacerta > Lacerta agilis. The sequence goes on from NC_046330.1 coordinate 46,714, forward strand.
AGCAAACCGTCCGCCTTCATCTGCAGAGGAACGGAAACCAGCCAGCTTTGCATCACAGGAGGAAGGCCAACCAGCCGCCTGCTTCCATATGAGGATCGAAACCATGCGGCTGCTACCATATGAGGATCGAAACCATGCGCCTGCTACCATATGAGGATCGAAACCATGCGCCTGCTACCATATGTTGATTTAAGCCAGGATCTATCCAGGTCTTGTGCCCCCCTTTGTGCCCCGACTGGGCCAGGCGATAAGACTGGAACACCTACAGCTTAATCATAATACCTGGACTCAAGACTGTCTGTCATGAGCACCCTCACTTCCTCAGAGGTCGAATAAAGCGCTGGCTATGTTAACTTGAAACAGTTCTTCTTTTATTTTCTACAAGCTACAATATATACATAACTATACAGCTTGTGTGGCTAAGTTTCTTCCACACATCTTATCTACAAAACAAACCCTGTCTCTAACACACACAGTGAAGGTCACATTCTGTCTGACACAGAGAAGTTAATTAAGAGATCAAAGACTCAGTTCCCTCCCCCTTCTCTCAGACCATAAGTCACACGATTCTCACAAAGGGAGGGGGTGAAATACTAACAGAGTGGGGGGGATGGAAAAATAGGGAAGAAAAAGAAAAAAAAGGAAAAAAAGAAAGAAGGAAAGGAAAGGAAAGGTGGGGAAGGAAAAAAGAGGGAGGGAAGGGGGAAGAAGGGGAGGGGGAAGAAAGAGAAAAAAAGAGGGGGGGAAATAAAAAAAATAAAAAAGAAGGGGGAAAAATAAGGCAGGGGGAGGGGTAAAAGTGTTTAAAAGTATCAATAAATGTTAGCAGTTAAAATGGACTACAATTTTAAAGTTAGCTACAGATTACACTTGTAACACTGAAAAGATTTGGGAGTTTGAATTAAGGTTTTTACTCGCTCTCAAGTTCATTTTCCGGAGCCACAGATTCACCCTCTATTCCTGGTCCTTTTCCTCCTAACGGTTTCCAGTATTTCCTCCAAAATATTTTGGCATCTTCACGCGTTTCCATTCTCCTCCTTTTCCCTTTATATGTAAAAGAAATTCCCTGTGGGAATTCCCATTTAAAGAAAATTGAATTTGCCTTAAGCGCTTTAGTTAGAAATTGGAAGTTGTCTCTTTTTTTCAATAAACGTGGTGGAATTTCTTTCAGTATGATAATTTCTTTTTCCTCAATTTTTAATTTTTTCTTTCCTTGTGTTTGTAATATTAAATTTTTCATTTTGTTTGTAGTAAACGTTATCAGACAATCTCCAGGCCAATTGTTTGATTTAGCTTTTTTGGAATTTACTCTAAATGCACTTTCTACGTTTTGTGATACTTCCTCCTCTTCCATGTCGAGCCAGACTGCTAATTCTTTAGTAATTTTCATTTGTACATTTTCCTCCACATTTTCTGGTATCCCCCTCATTCTCAAAATTCTCTCTTTTGATTGCATCTGGAGAATTGACATTGCGTCCCATGTGGCTTCTTGAGTTATTTTGAATTCCTCATTTTCCTTTCTTATTCTTTCACATTCCCTCCTATTGTCTCTAGCTTCTTTTGATAATTTTTTATTTGCTTCCTCTAAATTTTGGACTTTAATTTGGAGTTCTTTTATTGTCTTTATTGTTTCCTCATTTCCCCCTTCTACTTTTTTATTTTTTGGTTTAACTCCACAATTGATTTGGAGTTTTCCTCTATTTTCCCTCCCATGTTATCCAATTTTTCATTAATGTCTCTCACTTTCCCAGTCAATTCTGTCTTTAATTCATTGAACTCCTTTTTCATGTCTCCAATATCACTTTTTAAACTCCAGATTAAGTCCTTCAGATCCATTTCCGGGTCTACACCAGAATTCCTCCTTACCTGTTGGGTAAGTGAGGTAAGTGGGTTATTTTTCTTTGTAGTGGCCATAATCCCCCAAACCCTTTTTCTTTCCTTCTTTTGTCACTGCTCCTTAAAGCCTCCCACTCCCTGAAGTCTCCCAAATCACTTGTTAGCAGAGACCCACCTAATCAAATCCAATTCAGAAACATCCACTTCAGAATCCAATTCAGAAACATCCACTACAAACAATAATCATAACATTAATAAACAATTCAATTTGTTTCCCTTCCAACCACCCTCAGTCTATAACCTTCCTTCAGCTGAATCTTTTACACCAGATATTCTTCCACAGCAGTTTTTCCCCACTATCAATCATCAGTATCTATATTCTTTTATTGTATTCCTTCTCTTTTTTTCCCCTTTGCTTTACCTTCCCCTTATGTCCTTTTTGAGTATTTCGCCTTTGGGTTCTTCAATAATGCTGCAGTTATATTTTCAGCCTGTAGGTTGTAGTGCTGCAGTTATATTTTCAGCCTGTAGGTTGTAGTGCTGCAGTTATATTTTCAGCCTGTAGGTTGTAGTGCTGCAGTTATATTTTCAGCCTGTAGGTGTCACTGTTGTTCAAGAGACAGTCCCTCCACTATTCGACGCCTCCTTGTTACCGTTTACTTCTGTGGCTTCCGGGTTTTTGTTTTAGCTCATCCCCTCCTCTGACCACGCTGCACCATTTCCCACAGTTCTCCTCCACTACTTCCCGCTGGAAGCCATCCAAAGTTCGTCTACACCAAGCGATCAGCCCACCAGTTCTCCTTCGTCTCCCTCCTTCAAAAACTCCCAAACTCAGTCCAGGTATTAAGTCTTTTCCTTTATCTACAGTCCTGATCCCAAATCCTCCCTTCTTCAGGTCATTCAATGTAGCATTTTTCCTTTTTAATATCTTTTCTTTATTTCCCAGTTCAATAACAAAAGATATTTTTAAAAGTCTGTAAGTTGCGTATCCAAGTCAATTCAAAGTTTAGGTGAATCCTGAGTTAAACCACTGTGCTAGCGTGTCAACAGAGAGCGCAAACTCCGCTATACTTCTCTATTTGTCTCTTTCAATTGTCGGTCTAATTCCTTTCTGCTTGGCTTATTTTTTCCCAGCTGTTCTATGTTTGCCTTTTATGTTTTGCAGTTCTTATAAGATATTTCTCCTGCACTCCGGTCCCAGTCCCCCGCCAGTTCTGCTGGCGTTTTCCTTAATTGCCACTCAGCTTGGCTTTGTTTGCTTTTCTTTACTTAATTGCCACTCAGCTTGGCTTTGTTTGCTTTTCTTTATTCTTTTCTTTACTTTGCTTGTAATATGAGGGGGGGAAGTATCGCTTCTCTTCTCTCCCTTATCCTCGGAGTGGCATGCCTTTTACTCAACCGCCAAAGCAGTACTTTATAGAGTCTAGAAGTTGGAAATCTTTACCGCAGTCTGCCGTTCCGGGTCTTAGGCTTCTTCTTGAGGGTTGGTTCTCTCCTTGCGCTCGGGTTCCTCTCCTCCACCGTTTGTCGATAGAGAAAAGGGGAATCCTTTTCTGCGCTGCTGGAACCTCTTCCGCACTGAGTCACCCCCAATGCCTTTTTTGGGGTCGCGTAGCCCTCACGTCGCCCCAATAGCCCTCAACAACCGCTCAAGCCTCCAAGAGCTCGCAGAGCGCACCCGTCTCGGTAGCGGCAAAAACCGGAAGCCGGGATACGTTTGGACTTTATAGGTTTCCATCTGCCCGATTTGGGTGAGTGCTCTGTGGCAGCACCACAACACCAAACTAAGCGCAGGAAGCGTGCCTACACTTTGGCACCCCCACAAGACCAAACTAAGTGAAGGAAGCATGTCCGAAGGTGGCTCGTCTGCTTTTTGTGCAAAGTAACCAGAAAGCAGCACAACACCAAACTAAGCGCAGGAAGTGTGCCTACACCATGGCACCCCCACAAGACCAAACTAAGTGAACGAAGCATGTCTGAAGGTGGCTCTTTTACTTTCTGTGCAAAGTAACCAGAAAGCAGCACGTTGGGCTACGTTTGGACTTCCTAGGTTTCCATCTGCCCGATTTGGGTGAGTGCTCTGTGGCAGCACCACAACACCAAACTAAGCGCAGGAAGCGTGCCTACACTTTGGCACCTCCACATGACCCAAGAAAGTGAAGGAACCATGATCGAAGCTGGCTCCTTTGCTTTCTGTGCAAAGCATCAAAAAGCAGCACATTGGGCTACGTTTGGACTTCCAAGGTTTCCATCTGCCCGATTTCCGTGAGTGCGATTTGGCAGCACCACAACACCAAACTAAGCGCAGGAAGTGTGCCTACACTATGGGACCCCCAAAAGACCAAACTAATTGAAGGAAGCATGTCCGAAGGTGGCTCGTCTGCTTTTTGCGCAAATCAACCAGAAAGCAGCACGTTGGGCTACGTTTGGACTTTATGGGTTTCCATCTGCCCGATTTGGGTGAGTGCGATTTGGCAGCACCACAACACCAAACTAAGCGCAGGAAGTGTGCCTACACCATGGCACCCCCACAAGACCAAACTAAGTGAAGGAAGCATTTCCAAAGGTGGCTCTTCTGCTTTCTGTGCAAAGTAACCAGAAAGCAGCACGTTGGGCTACGTTTGGACTTCCGAGGTTTCCATCTACCCGATTTGCGTGACTGCGATTTGGCAGCACCACAACACCAAACTATGTGCAGGAAGTGTGCGGACACTTTGGCACCCCCACAAGACCAAACTAATTGAAGGAAGCATGTCCAAAGGTGGCTCTTCTGCTTTCTGTGCAAAGTAACCAGGAAGCAGCACGTTGGGCTTCGGTTGGACTTCCTAGGTTTCCATCTGCCCGATTTCCGTGAGTGCGATTTGGCAGCACCACAACACCAAACTAAGCGCAGAAAGCGTGCCTACACTATGGCACCTCCACATGACCTAAGTAAGTGAAGGAAGCATGATCGAAGCTGGCTCCTTTGCTTTCTGTGCAAAGCAACCAGAAAGCAGCACGTTGGGCTACGTTTGGACTTCCTAGGTTTCCATCTGCCTTATTTGCGTGACTGCGATTTGGCAGCAGCACAACACCAAACTAAGCGCAGGAAGTGTGCCTACACCATGGCACCCCCACAAGACCAAACTAATTGAAGCAAGCATGTCCGAAGGTGGCTCGTCTGCTTTTTGCGCAAATCAACCAGAAATCAGCACGTTGGGCTACGTTTGGACTTTATAGGTTTCCATCTGCCCGATTTGGATGAGTGCTCTGTGGCAGCACCACAACACCAAACTAAGCGCAGGAAGCGTGCCTACACCATGGCACCCCCACAAGACCAAACTAAGTGAAGGAAGCATGTCCGAAGGTGGCTATTCTGCTTTCTGTGCAAAGTAACAAGAAAGCAGCACGTTGGGCTACATTTGGACTTCCTAGGTTTCCATCTGTCCGATTTGCGTGACTGCGATTTGGCAGCAGCACAACACCAAACTAAGTGCAGGAAGTGTGCCTACACCATGGCACCCCCACAAGACCAAACTAAGTGAAGGAAGCATGTCCGAAGGTGGCTCGTCTGCTTTTTACACAAATCAACCAGAAAGCAGCATGTTGGTCAACGTTTGGACTTTATAGGTTTCCATCTGCCCAATTTGCGTGACTGCGATTTGGCAGCACCACAACACCAAACTAAGCGCAGGAAGCGTGCCGACACTTTGGCACCCCCACAAGACCAAATTAAGTGAAGGAAGCATGTCCGAAGGTGGCTCTTCTGCTTTCTGTGCAAAGTAACCAGGAAGCAGCACCTTGGGATACGTTTGGACTTTATAGGTTTTCATCTGCCCGATTTGTGTGAGTGCTCTGTGGCAGCACGACAACACCAAACTAAGCGCAGGAAGCGTGCCTACACCATGGCACCCCCACAAGACCAAACTAAGTGAAGGAAACATGTCCGAAGGTGGCTCTTCTACTTTCTGTGAAAAGCAACCAGAAAGCAGCACGTTGGGCTACGTTTGGACTTCCTAGGTTTCCATCTGCCTGATTTGCGTGACTGCGATTTGGCAGCACCACAACACCAAACTATGTGCAGGAAGCGTGCGGACACTTTGGCACCCCCACAAGACCAAACTAATTGAAGGAAGCATGTCCAAAGGTGGCTCTTTTGCTTTTTGTGCAAAGCAACAAGAAAGCAGCACCTTGTGCTACGTTTGGACTTCCTAGGTTTCCATCTACCCGATTTGCGTGACTGCGATTTGGCAGCACCACAACACCAAACTATGTGCAGGAAGCGTGCGGACACTTTGGCACCCCCACAAGACCAAACTAATTGAAGGAAGCATGTCCAAAGGTGGCTCTTCTGCTTTCTGTGCAAAGTAACCAGGAAGCAGCACGTTGGGCTTCGGTTGGACTTCCTAGGTTTCCATGTGCATGATTTGCGTGACTATGATTTGGCAGCAGAACAACACCAAACTAAGCGCAGAAGGCGTGCCTACACTATGGCACCTCCACATGAGCCAAGTAAGTGAAGGAAACATGATCGAAGCTGGCTCCTTTGCTTTCTGTGCAAAGCAACGAGAAAGCAGCACGTTGGGCTACGTTTGGACTTCCTAGGTTTCCATCTGCCCGATTTGCGTGACTGCGATTTGGCAGCAGCACAACACCAAACTAAGCGCAGGAAGTGTGCCTACATCATGGCACCCCCACAAGACCAAACTAAGTGAAAGAAGCATGTCCGAAGGTGGCTCTTCTGCTTTTTGTGCAAAGCAACCAGAAAGCAGCACCTAGGGCTACGTTTGGACTTCCTAGGTTTCCATCTACCCGATTTGCGTGACTGCGATTTTGCAGCAGCACAACACCAAACTATGTGCAGGAAGCATGTGGACACTTTGGCACCCCCACAAGACCAAACTAATTGAAGGAAGCATGTCCAAAGGTGGCTATTCTGCTTTCTGTGCAAAGTAACCAGAAAGCAGCACGTTGGGCTACGTTTGGACTTCCTAGGTTTCCATCTGCCCGATTTGCGTGACTGCGATTTGGCAGCACCACAACACCAAACTATGTGCAAGAAGCGTGCCTACACCATGGCACCCCCACAAGACCAAACTAATTGAAGGAAGCATGTCCGAAGGTGGCTCGTCTGCTTTTGGTGCAAAGCAACCAGAAAGCAGCACCTTGGGCTACGTTTGGACTTTACAGGTTTCCGTCTGCCCGATTTCCGTGAGTGCGATTTGGCAGCACCACAACACCAAACTAAGCGCAGGAACTGTGCCTACACCATGGCACCCCACAAGACCAAACTAATTGAAGGAAGCATGTCCGAACGTGGCTCGTCTGCTTTTTGTGCAAAGCAACCACAAAGCAGCACCTTGGGCTACGTTTGGACTTTATAGGTTTCCATCTGCCCGATTTGGGTGAGTGCTCTGTGGCAGCACCACAACACCAAACTAAGCGCAGGAAGCGTGCCTACACTTTGGCACCTCCACATGACCCAAGTAAGTGAAGGAAGCATGATCGAAGCTGGCTCCTTTGCTTTCTGTGCAAAGCAAACAAAAAGCAGCACGTTGGACTACGTTTGGACTTCCTAGGTTTCCATCTGCCCGATTTCCATGAGTGCGATTTGGCAGCACCACAACACCAAACTAAGCGCAGGAAGTGTGCCTACACCATGGCACCCCCACAAGACCAAACTAAGTGAAGGAAGCATGTCCGAAGGTGGCTCGTCTGCTTTTTGCACAAATCAACCAGAAAGCAGCATGTTGGTCTACGTTTGGACTTTATAGGATTCCATCTGCCCGATTTGCGTGACTGCGATTTTGCTACACCACAACACCAAACTATTTTTTTTTATAATAAATTTTTATTGTTTTTCCAAAAATAACAAATTACAACAAATTATCATATCTAATAAACAATGCGTTACTATAGCTCTACCGAGCAATGACTCCCCTCCTCCACGTCAACAGGTTTTCTAGTCCAATTTTGTCGTGCAGTTCATAATACATCCTTATTAGTCTTTGTCAAAGGTTTATTCCAATCCTACAAGTGTTTTTAAACTTCCTCTGTTCACTCTTAGATACTCCACAAATTTACTCCAATCTCTTTGAAACCTCAAGTCATCCTGGTTTCTGACCCTGCCGGTCAGTTTTGCCAATTCAGCATATTCCACCATCTTCGCCTGCCACTCATCAATTGTAGGTAACTCCTGGGGACTTCCGGTTTTACCGCTGCCGCATCCAGGTGTATACCGAGAGCTCTTAAGCTTTCGGGTAAGTAGCTGGGGCAAGGGGGGGCTGCACAAGGCTAGGTGCACCCCCCAAAAAAGGTGGAGGAGGCGTTCCTCTACCGAAGGTTGGCGGCGCTCCAAAGGAACCTGGCATCCCTCGCCAAGCCGAACGCGGAGACGCGAAGACGCGAAGACGCTGGGCTCGGCTGAGGAGAGGAGGCTTCCTGAGCGCTAAGACAAGGGAGATCGTACCTACCAGCTCGGAGCTTACCCCTGGAGCGGTCGTGACGGTAAAATTCCTTTTATCATATGGACTGTACCCTTTCCTCGTGCGGTTAACAATTGAGCAGAAGGAAAAAGAGCTGAGCTTACCGTTAAAAGCTCCCGTACGCTGCGCATAGGAGAGATAGGCTGAAGGAGGAGGCGAGTGTAGCGGAAAGAAGGGCGCAGCGGCGCAGCGGAAAGGAGAGGAGATCTTATATGAAGAGGTGAAATAATAGCGCACGAGAAAGAAACCTATAAAATAACTTATAAGAAGCTGCAAAGGAAAGCGTTTAGAGGAGTTACCTTACTGTGTGTCAGAACCCATACGCATGTGCATAGAATTGGATCAGAAACGTGGAAAACAAAAATAAGGATAGCTGCGTGGAGAAGCTAGTACTGGTTGGAGTGAGCGGGAATTGAAAGAGTAGCGAGACGTGGTGAAGGTTATTCAAAAAGAAGGGAAAGAAATTGTAAAAGGAATAGAAGAGATGGAGAAAATGGCGGAGACAGTATAGCTGGAATGACTAAGCAAGTGGAAGCAGAAAAAACCGGGAAGTGGAAGATTTAAGAAGCGATAGTTAAGGGAAGATACCAGCGACATCTAGTGGCGAGACGGAAGATTGCAAGCAGCAAACTGCGTATAATAAATAAATAAATAAACAAAATTAGAGCTAAGCGCCACCGTGAGGGGGGAAAGCACATTGCAGCTGTGTTGAAAAATAAATAATTAAATAAATAAACCAGAGCTGAGCGCCACCGTGAGGAGGAAAAGCATATTGCACCTGTGCTGAGAAAAAAAGAAAATATATATATATATATATATATATAACAATGGACAAACATCTAAAAAAGACAACAACAGGAATAACAACGCAAAGGAGAAATTCAATGGCAGAACAAGCTCAAGAACCAGACCTTCGAGAATTAATTCTGAGCCTGAAAGGCGATATTGGAGAAATTAAACAGGACATTACAGAAATTAAAAAAGAAATGAACGCAATGAATGACAGGTTTAAAGGACTTGAAGGGAAAATAGAAAAGATGGAAGAGAAATTGGAAACAAATGATAAAGAGAAATTAGAAATTAAAGAAAACCTGAAGAAAGTGGAAGAAAAAGCAAATCAATCGGAAAAAGCAATACAAGATATACAAATAAAAAGCCAGACAACTGAGAATGCTGTGAAAAAATTCTCCAAAGAAAAAAAAGAAGGGAAAAAGGAATTGGAAAAAATAAAGAAAGAGATGGAAGAACAGAGAATGATACAGGAGGCAACACAAGATGCACTATCTATGATACAGATGCAACTGCGCGAAAAGACCCTCAGGTTCAGAAATATACCAGAAAACCCCAATGAGGAAATAGAGACAAAAATAATCAGTGAACTGGCGAAATGGCTGGACTTAGAGGAACAAGAAGTTGAAATACGGATTGAAAAAGCCTTCAGGGTTAACTCACAAAAAGCAAAAATCAACAACTGGCCTGGGGATTGCTTAGTGACCTTTACAACTTTATGGATGAGAAATAAAATTTTACAAACAAAAGGAAGGAAGAAGTTGAGAATAGATGGAGAAGAAATAGTAATCCTGAAAGAAATTCCTCCCAGGTTGATTCAAAAGAGGAAAAACTATCAGTTTTTAACAAAAGCCCTAAAAGCCAAAAGAATTCGCTTCCGCTGGGAATATCCAGAAGGACTATCATTTACATTCAAGGGAAGAAGGAGAAGGTTTGAGACTGTGTTGGAGGCTAAAAGATTCGAAAGAACGTATTTACAAGAACTGGGAGGAGGCAAAACGAAGTCGATAAAAGAACAACGACACAACCAGGAAGAGGAGGAAGAAGAAGGTACCGTAGAGACAGACGCAGAGGGAGAAGAGGCCGAAGCAGAGGGAGAAGAGGAAGAAGGAGTAGAGGAGAAGGGGGAGGAGTAAAAGAATTACATATATATATTTGTGGTTTTTATTCAGCCGGCACACTATCCACTTGAGCGAATTCTTAAAGTCTCATACGTCCAAATTTGATAATAGAATTAATAAAGGATGAAGATAAAATCACTTTGCTGGAATGTAAATGGCCTGAACAATAAAAAGAAGAGGAATAGGATAACTCACACACTAAAAAAACAAGGCTGGGACATCATCTGCCTCCAGGAAACACATGTAAATAAAAAACATGAAAGAGTTTTAAAAAACGAAAAATTAGGGTCAGAATTTATATCCTCACACCAAAGAAAAAAAAGAGGAGTAGTAATATACGTAAAAAATAAATGGGAACCAGAACTAGTATGGAAGGATAAAGAGGGAAGAATCATAATAGTTAAGACATTAATAGAAGGAAAAAGATGGTTTTGGGTTGGGGTGTATGCACCCAATGGAAGTAAAGTGACTTTCTTTAAAAACCTAGAAAAACAACTAATGAATTATGTGGGAGAGAGGATAATAATTATGGGAGATTTAAATGGAGTCATCAATCCTGAGTTGGATAGAACGGCAAATGTAGGGAAAAAGAAAGAAAATAAACTACCGAAACTATTTGCAGAAATGATGAGTAACTTTGACATGGTAGATGCTTGGAGATATAAATTTCCCATAAAAAAAGAATTCACTTTCTTCTCAAACAGACATCAAACTGCAAGTAGGATAGACGGTATCTGGATACCCAAGGAATTGACACTACACATACAAAAAGTAGAGATCGGACCTCAGACTTTCTCTGACCATAACCCGGTAACAATAGTATTAGAAGAAGGAAAACAAGAGATAAACAGGAAATGGAGATTAAATGTGTTCTTATTGAATAACGATGAGATTAGAAAGGGAGCCCAAAAGCTTATGAAGGAATTTTTTGAACTTAACGATAATGGAGAGGTGGATTCGAAAATAGTATGGGATACGGGGAAAGCGGTGGCAAGAGGGTATTTTATCCAACAAAATGCCATAATCAGAAAGAAAAGGGGAAAACACAAAGAGACATTATTAGAAGAAATAAAAATTAAAGAAAAAAACTTATATAAATCAGGAAAAAAGGAAATAGAAAATGAAATAAAAATTTTGAGATCACAATATCAAAAGATTATAGAACAAGAAATGGAATATCAAATCCAACTATGGAAATATAGAAATTTTGAGTGGGCAAATAAACCTAGTAAATTACTGAGTTGGAAAATAAATAAAAGAAAAAATGAAAAATTAATAAATAAAATTAAATCAGAGGGAAAGATTACAAATAATATTAATGAGATCATGAAAGTTTTTGAAAATTACTATAAAATTTTATATCAAAAGGAAGAATCACCGAAGGAAGATATAGAGGAATACATTACAAAACACAAGCTCCCAAGATTATCCCAAGAAAAAATCGATACACTAAATAAAGAAATTACTATATCAGAAATAAAGGAAACAATCAAAGGCATGAAAAAAGGGAAAACACCGGGCCCAGATGGGTTACCAATGGAATATTACAAACACCTGGAGGAGGTGACATTACCACCATTGAAAGAATTAATGAATAACATTCTGAGGAATGGGACAATACCAAAGTCATGGGAGGAGGCAGTGATATCATTAATCCCAAAACAGGAAACAGATCTAGAATCACCCCAAAACTATAGACCAATATCACTGCTAAATTGTGATTACAAAATTTTCACCAAAGTATTAGCAAATAGATTAAATAATATATTGGCTGATATAATACACAAAGACCAAGTAGGTTTCGTGAAAGGCAGACAGGCTAAAGAAAATATAAGAAACATCATAAACATAATGGAATGCTTAGAAAATAATAGAGGCAAACAAGCGGCAATAATATCCCTTGATGCGGAAAAGGCTTTCGACAGGGTTTCCTGGCAATTTATGAAAGGAATACTAAAGGAAATAAATATTGGAGAAAAATTTGAAAGGGCAATAGAAGCTATATATGGGAATCAAAACGCGAGATTATTGATCAATAATAAATTAACAGAAAGTATAAACATTACAAGAGGAACGCGACAAGGTTGTCCCCTATCACCATCCCTATTTATAATGGTTTTGGAAATGCTATTAAAAACTATAAGAGAAGATGAGAAAATAAAGGGGGTGGTGATAGGGAAAACGAAGCATAAAATCAAAGCCTTCGCGGATGACATACTTATAACATCAGAAGATCCCATAAATAGCATCCCGAATGCTTTACAGGTTATAAAAGAATATGGCAATCTAGCAGGCTTAAAAATAAATTACGAGAAAACAAAGATGATGGTAAAAAATTTGGAAAATAAAGAAAAAGAAAAATTACAAGAACTTACAGGATTAAAAATATCAAAAAAATAAAGTATCTAGGCATTTCAATAACAACAAATAGCTTAGACCTGTTAAAAGAAAACTACGGGGGAAAATGGAGACAAATTAAAGGAAAATTGGAAATATGGTCTAAATTAAAAATATCACTACTTGGTAAAATCTCACTGGTGAAAATGGGGGTACTATCTAAAATGAACTATCTGTTTCTGAATTTACCACTATTAGGGGGGACAGACTACTTTAAAGAATGGAAAAAAGACATCGCAAAGTTCATCTGGAACGGGAAAAAACCCCGAATAAAACATAAAAATTTAATAGACAGCAGGGAAAGAGGGGGTTTCGGATTACCAGATTTAAGACTGTACCACGATGCAGCAGCACTATATTGGATCAAGGACTGGATAGAATTGAAAAATAACGATTTATTAGATTTGGAGGGAGAAGGGCTGGGGTTTGGCTGGCATTGGTACCTTATGAAAGAGAAAATAAACAAACAAAACATCTTTATGAATAATATCATCAGGAGAGCGTTATTTGGAATCTGGCTAAAATATAAAAGGTATTTCGAGACAAAGGTTCCTTGGTGGTTATCCCCCCTAGAGATGGTGGCAGTAAAAAAAAGGAATATGGATTCCAATTGGCCTACCTATAGAGATTTATTGGAGGAAAAAGAAGGAGAATTAAAATTAAAGACATACGATGAATTGAAAAAGTACTTAACTAGCTGGCTCCAATATTACCAAATAAACCAAAAATTCCAACAAGATAAAAAATTTGGATTTGCAAAAGGGAAATCAAAATTAGAGGAAATTTTATTGGATTCGCAAAAAAGCTATACAAAAAATTTATACAAAATATTATTGCAATGGGAGACAGAGGAGGAACAAATCAAAGAAGCCATGATAAGATGGGGCCGAGACGTAGGCCGTCCAATAATGCTAGAGAAGTGGGAAATATTATGGAGGAGGGATAACCATCTAACCCCAAATTACGACATTAAGGAAAATTTATTGAAGATGCAATATAGATGGTACCTTACACCGGTCAAACTGGCAAAAATTTACAAGAACGAAAATAACGAATGCTGGCGATGTAAAAAAGAAGTAGGTACATTCATGCACATGTGGTGGTCTTGTAAAGAAATTAAAGTGTTTTGGGAAATGATATATAAGGAGATAAAGAAAATGATCAAATATTCCTTTAGAAAAAGTGTGGAGTTATTCCTTTTAGGAATGATGGAGAATGAAATACAGGCTAAAGATAGACACTTATTACTATATGCCACGGTCTCGGCGAGATTGCTGGTAGCGCAAAATTGGAAGACTCAAAGAGTACCGGAAAAAGAGGAATGGCAATTAAAATTATTGACTTACTATAACTGGGCAGTAAAATATGAAGAATTACAAGGGAAAGGTAAATTGGAGACAGAAAAGAATTGGGAAACACTTAAAAATTATTTTAAATTATATGTGAAGAGAGCCAACCTCTTGGCAGAATGGTAAAGATCCAAATGAATAAGATATAAAAGAAAATTGGATAGATATAAAGACGTGCGAACAGACTAATGGACACTAAGGACAACATGTAAGGTAAACTGTGAAGCAAAGGGGAGGGGAGGGGGGGAATGAATGGAGGGAGGGGGGAGGGATGGAATTTGGAATAAGTTGTAATAAGTTGTAATGATTTGGCAAATTCTTGTGATGCATATTTTTGCTATGATTAATTTTTGTTTGTCTGTGGTTTGTGTAAAATTTGAAAGAAATAAACTATGTTTTTCTCAAAAAAAAGAAAAAAAAAGATGTTGTTTCTGCCCAAGGCAAACGATAATCGACTCAGCAACTAATCTATGATGGATATAATAATACTGACCTTACAAGGCAATTGTGCAGGATTACTGAGATAATGCATGAGAAGCCTTTTGGAAATGCAGAAGCCACTATACAAATGTTATGTATTAGTGTTTTTTATTACTCCTGCTATTAGGCACAGAATGAAGTCTCAAGGCACACTCTAGTAATTCTCTCTGTTACTTACATGACAATATCTACCAACTAGAATAGCCGGACCAATTTGGCAAATGTTTGAGCTTTTACGACTGAAATAGATAACTTGTTGGATTTTAAAGCTGTATATCATTTGGCAACTGATAAAAAAAGCTATGTGCATTCAGCGTCATCCATCACTGGGAATCAGATTAACAGAAATCATGTTAATAGAATTGTGCATTTAAAATTTCTCCAGAAAATGCAAGTTAGGAGAATTTGCTTTAAATTCTTCCCAGCTTTGTTTCAGATTTAGAATAAACAAAATAGGTATGAGGTAGGTGTCAGGAAAATTCATGCCCCAATGGGGAGAGAACAATATCTGTATATTTCACCCAAATGTTTAAGAAATTGATATGTCCTTTCCTTTTTCTTAGACTAATACACTTTTTGTTAGAAAAAAAAAATTGTAGGTAACTCCTGTAATTTCCACTTTTGGGCAAGTAGTATTCTTGCAGCAGTTGTCGCATACATGAACAATCTTTTATCCTTCTTTACTATTTCATCTCCCATCAACCCCAACAGAAAGGCTTCAGGTTTTTTTGGGAAAGTATATTTAAACATCTTCTTAAGCTCATTGTAAACTGCTTCCCCAAAACCCTTAACCTTATTGCAAGTCCACCACATGTGATAAAAACTACCTTCTTCTTGTCTACATTTCCAACATAATTTGTCATGCATTCTATACATTTTTGACAATTTTACTGGAGTCAAATACCATCTATACATCATCTTATATACATTCTCTTTCAATGTTTCACACGCGGTGAATTTCAAAGTCTCATTCCATAGTTTAGTCCATGCATCATAATCTATATTGTGCCCAAAGTCCATTGCCCATTTTATCATCACTTCTTTCGTCAACTCATCTTTAGTGTACCATTCCAACAACAAATCATACATTTTTGTTAAAAAAATACCTCTACCTTCTAATAGCTCAGTTTGAAATCTAGATTTTTTATCTTCAAAACCAATCTTTCTATCTTCTAAGAGCAAATTACACACTTGATGGTATTGTATCCATCCTGTAAAAAGATCTTCCATCTGGTGATATGGTTTTAGCTTCCCGCACCTTAAATAAGCCCCCTTCAGTCGTCCCTTTAATGCCACACTCGAAACCAGGACAGAGCTTAGCTAATTTTTCGTGCCCACTGGATGGGTTTTACCCCCTCCCCAGCACTATTGTTTCTGAGCTATTGTCCGGTATGGTTTTAAGTTCTGGGCTGAGGTGCAGACGTATTTCACCCCCCAACCTCTCGGCAGGGACTTCACCAGGGGTCTCCCGAGGTCTCTCCACCACTATAAAGTTCAGTAGATTTCAAGTTCAAAGTCTAAGTGCCTTTCCCAGAGGCTGCGCAGAGTCGGGATAGCGGTGTCTCCCCTTGCGCCAGCAGCTCGTTCCGTCTTGCGGATTTACTGCAAAATCCGCCGATCGGGAGAGCACGCTTGTAGCGCTGCTGGGTGCCACAGCCCACAAGGTACCCCCTCGTGGATTTAGGGGTTGCAGAGCCTTTGCGAAACCCCTTAAAATTCCCGGCTTTGCTCGGAATTCCCCGGAGGGCTATTCCGCGCTTCTTCCCGATGGCCGCGCCGAACCGGAAGTCCACCACAACACCAAACTAAGCGCAGGAAGTGTGCCTACACCATGGCACCCCCACAAGACCAAACTAAGTGAAGGAAGCATGTCCGAAGGTGGCTCGTCTGCTTTGTGTGCAAAGCAACCTGAAAGAAACACGTTGGGCTATGTTTGGACTTCCTAGGTTTCCCTCTGCCGAATTTGCGTGAGTGCGCTGTGGCACCACCACAACACCAAACTAAGCGCAGGTAGCGTACCTACACTTTGGCACCTCCACAAGACGAAAGTAAGTGAAGGAAGCATGATCAAAGCTGGGTCATCTGCTTTTCCACAAATCAACCAGAAAGCGGCACGTTGGGCTACGTTTGGACTTCCTAGATTTCCGTATGCCTGATTTGCGTGACTGTGCTTTGGCACCACCACAACACCAAACTAAGCGAAGGAAGCGTGCCTACACTTTGGCACCTCCACAAGACGAAAGTAAGTGAAGGAAGCATGATCGAAGCTGGGTCATCTGCTTTTCCACAAATCAACCAGAAAGCAGCACGTTGGGCTACGTTTGGACTTCCTAGGTTTCCATATGCCCGATTTGCGTGAGAGCGATTTGGCAGCACCACAACATCAAACTAAGCGCAGGAAGCGTGCCTACACTTTGGCACCCCACAAGACCAAACTAAGTGAAGGACGCATGTCCGAAGGTGGCTCTTCTGCTTTCTGTGCAAAGCAACCAGAAAGCAGCACGTTGGGCTACGTTTCGACTTCCTAGGTTTCCATCTGCCTGATTTTCTTGACTGTGATTTGGCAGCAGCACAACACCAAACTAAGCGCAGGAAGTGTGCCTACACCATGGCACCCCCACAAGACCAAACTAAGTGAAGGAAGCATTTTCAAAGGTGGCTCTTCTACTTTCTGTGAAAAGCAACCAGAAAGCAGCACGTTGGGCTACGTTTGGACTTCCTAGGTTTCCATCTGCCTGATTTGCGTGACTGCGATTTTGCAGGAGCACAACACCAAACTAATCGCAGGAAGTGTGCCTACACCATGGCACCCCCACAAGGCCAAACTAAGTGAAGGAAGCATGTCCGAAGGTGGCTCTTCTGCTTTCTGTGCAAAGGAACCAGAAAGCAGCACGTTGGGCTATGTTTGGACTTCCTAGGTTTCCATCTACCCGATTTGCGTGACTGCGATTTGGCAGCACCACAACACCAAACTATGTGCAGGAAGCGTGCGCACACTTTGGCACCCCCACAAGACCAAACGAATTGAAGGAAGCATTTCCAAAGGTGGCTCTTCTGCTTTCTGTGCAAAGCAACCAGAAAGCAGCACGTTGGGCTACGTTTGGACTTCTTAGGTTTCCATCTGCCCGATTTGGGTGAGTGCTCTGTGGCAGCACCACAACACCAAATTAAGCGCAGGAAGCGTGCCTACACTTTGGCACCCCCACACAACCAAACTAAGTGAAGGAAGCATGTCCGAAGGTGGCTCGTCTGCTTTTTGTGCAAAGCAACCAGAAAGCAGCACCTTGGGCTACGTTTGGACTTTATAGGTTTCCATCTGCCCGATTTGGGTGAGTGCTCTGTGGCACCACCACAACACCAAACTAAGCGCAGGAAGCGTGCCTACACTATGGAACCACCACATGACCCAAGTAAGTGAAGGAAGCATGATCGAAGCTGGCTTCTTTGCTTTCTGTGCAAAGCAACCAGAAAGCAGCACGTTGGGCTACGTTTGGACTTCCTAGGTTTCCATCTGCCCGATTTGCGTGAGTGCTCTGTGGCAGCACCACAACAACAAACTATATGCAGGAAGTGTGCCTACACCATGGCACCCCCACAAGGCCAAACTAAGTGAAGGAAGCATGTCCAAAGGTGGCTCTTCTGCTTTCTGTGCAAATTAACCAGAAAACAGCACCTTGGGCTACTTTTGGACTTCCTAGGTTTCCATCTACCCGATTTGCGTGACTGCAATTTGGCAGCACCACACCACCAAACTATGTGCAGGAAGCGTGTGGACACTTTGGCACCCCCACAAGACCAAACTAATTGAAGGAAGCATGTCCAAAGGTGGCTCGTCTGCTTTTTACGCAAATCAATTTGGGTGAGTGCTCTGTGGCAGCACCACAACACCAAACTAAGCGCAGGAAGCGTGCCTACACTTTGCACCTCCACATGACCCAAGTAAATGAAGGAAGCATGTCCGAAGGTGGCTCGTCTGCTTTTTACGCAAATCAACCAGAAAGCAGCAAGTTGGTCTACGTTTGGACTTTATAGGTTTCCATCTGCCCAATTTGCGTGACTGCGATTTGGCAGCACCACAACACCAAACTAAGCGCAGGAAGCGTGCCTACACTTTGGCACCACCTCAAGACGAAAGTAAGTGAAGGAAGCATGATCGAAGCTGGCTCCTTTGCTTTCTGTGCAAAGCAACCAGAAAGCAGCACGTTGGGCTACGTTTGGACTTCCTAGGTTTCCATCTGCCCGATTTAGGTGAGTGCTCTGTGGCAGCACCACAACACCAAATTAAGCGCAGGAAGCGTGCCTACACTTTGGCACCCCCACACAACCAAACTAAGTGAAGGAAGCATGTCCGAAGGTGGCTCGTCTGCTTTTTGTGCAAAGCAACCAGAAAGCAGCACCTTGGGCTACGTTTGGACTTTATAGGTTTCCATCTGCCCGATTTGGGTGAGTGCTCTGTGGCACCACCACAACACCAAACTAAGCGCAGGAAGCGTGCCTACACTTTAGCACCTCCACATGACCCAAGTAAGTGAAGGAAGCATGATCGAAGCTGGCTCCTTTGCTTTCTGTGCAAAGCAACCAGAAAGCAGCACGTTGGGCTACGTTTGGACTTCCTAGGTTTCCATCTGCATGATTTGGTTGAGTGCGATTTGGCAGCAGCACAACACCAAACTAAGCGCAGGAAGTGTGCCTACACTATGGGACCCCAAAAGACCAAACTAAGTGAAGGAAGCATGTCCGAAGGTGGCTCTTCTGCTTTCTGTGCAAACTAACCAGAAAGCAGCACGTTGGGCTATGTTTGGACTTCCTAGCTTTCCATCTGCCCGATTTGCGTGACCGCGATTTGGCAGCAGCAGAACACCAAACTAAGCGCAGGAAGTGTGCCTACACCATGGCACCCCCACATGACCCAAGTAAGTGAAGGAAGCATGATCGAAGCTGGCTCGTCTGCTTTCTGTGCAAAGTAACCAGAAAGCAGCACGTTGGGCTACGTTTGGACCTCCTAGGTTTCCATCTACCCGATTTGCGTGACTGCGATTTGGCAGCACCACAACACCAAACTATATGCAGGAAGCGTGTGGACACTTTGGCACCCCCACAAGACCAAACTAATTGAAGGAAACATGTCCAAAGGTGGCTCTTCTGCTTTCTGTGCAAAGTAACCAGGAAGTAGCACGTTGGGCTACGTTTGGACTTCCGAGGTTTCCATCTGCCCGATTTGGGTGAGCGCTCTGTGGCAGCACCACAACACCAAACTAAGCGCAGGAAGCGTGCCTACACTTTGGCACCCCCACAAGACTAAACTAAGTGAAGGAAGCATGTCCGAAGGTGGCTCGTCTGCTTTTTGCACAAATCAACCAGAAAGCAGCATGTTGGTCTACGATTGGACTTTATAGGTTTCCATCTGCCCGATTTAAGTGACTGCGATTTGGCAGCACCACAACACCAAAGTAAGCGCAGGAAGCGTGCCTACACTTTGGCACCACCTCAAGACCCAAGTAAGTGAAGAAAGCATGATTGAAGCTGACTCCTCTGCTTTCTGTGTAAAGCAACCAGAAAGCAGAACGTTGGGCTACGTTTGGACTTCCGAGGTTTCCATCTGCCCGATTTGGGTGAGTGCTCTGTGGCAGCACCACAACACCAAATTAAGCGCAGGAAGCGTGCCTACACCATGACACCCCCACAAGACCAAACTAAGTGAAGGAAGCATGTCCGAAGGTGGCTCTTCTGCTTTCTGTGCAAAGTAACCAGAAAGCAGCACGTTGGTCTACGTTTGGACTTCCTAGGTTTCCATCTGCCCAATTTGCGTGACTGCGATTTGGCAGCACCACAACACCAAATTAAGCGCAGGAAGCATGCCTACACTTTGGCACCTCCACAAGACCCAAGTAAGTGAAGAAAGCATGATCGAAGCTGACTCCTCTGCTTTCTGTGTAAAGCAACCAGAAAGCAGAACGTTGGGCTACATTTGGACTTCCTAGGTTTCCATCTGCCCGATTTGGGTGAGTGCGATTTGGCAGCACCACAACATCAAACTAAGCGCAGGAACTGTGCCTACACCATGGCACCCCCACAAGACCAAACTAATTGAAGGAAGCATGTCCGAAGGTGGCTCGTCTGCTTTTGGTGCAAAGCAACCAGAAAGCAGCACGTTGGGCTACGTTTGGACTTTATAGGTTTCCGTCTGCCCGATTTCCGTGAGTGCGATTTGGCAGCACCACAACACCAAACTAAGCGCAGGAACTGTGCCTACACCATGGCACCCCACAAGACCAAACTAATTGAAGGAAGCATGTCCGAACGTGGCTCGTCTGCTTTTTGTGCAAAGCAACCACAAAGCAGCACCTTGGGCTACGTTTGGACTTTATAGGTTTCCATCTGCCCGATTTGGGTGAGTGCTCTGTGGCAGCACCACAACACCAAATTAAGCGCAGGAAGCGTGCCTACACCATGACACCCCCACAAGACCAAACTAAGTGAAGGAAGCATGTCCGAAGGTGGCTCTTCTGCTTTCTGTGCAAAGTAACCAGAAAGCAGCACGTTGGTCTACGTTTGGACTTCCTAGGTTTCCATCTGCCCGATTTGCGTGACTGCGATTTGGCAGCACCACAACACCAAACTAAGCGCAGGAAGCGTGCCTACACTTTGGCACCCCCACAAGACCAAAGCTAAGTGAAGGAAGCATGTCGAAGGTGGCTCTTCTGCTTTCTGTGTAAAGTAACCAGAAAGCAGCACGTTGGGCTACGTTTGGACTTCCTAGGTTTCCATCTGCCCGATTTGGGTGAGTGCGATTTGGCAGCACCACAACACCAAACTAAGCGCAGGAAGCGTGCCTACACCATGGCACCCCCACAAGACCAAACTAATTGAAGGAAGCATGTCCGAAGGTGGCTCTTCTGCTTTCTGTGCAAAGTAACCAGAAAGCAGCACGTTGGGCTACGTTTGGACTTTATAGGTTTCCGTCTGCCCGATTTCGGTGAGTGCGATTTGGCAGCACCACAACACCAAACTAAGCGCAGGAAGCTGTGCCTACACCATGGCACCCCACAAGACCAAACTAATTGAAGGAAGCATGTCCGAACGTGGCTCGTCTGCTTTTTGTGCAAAGCAACCACAAAGCAGCACCTTGGGCTACGTTTGGACTTTATAGGTTTCCGTCTGCCCGATTTCCGTGAGTGCGATTTGGCAGCACCACAACACCAAACTAAGCGCAGGAACTGTGCCTACAC
>NC_046330.1:68578-89800 GCF_009819535.1 Lacerta agilis
AGTGTGCCTACACCATGACACCCCCACAAGACCAAACTAAGTGAAGGAAGCATGTCCGAAGGAGGCTCTTCTGCTTTCTGTGCAAAGTAACCAGAAAGCAGCACGTTGGGCAACGTTTGGACTTCCTAGGTTTCCATCTGCCCGATTTGGGTGAGTGCTTTGTGGCAGCACCACAACACCAAACTAAGCGCAGGAAGCGTGCCTACACTTTGGCACCCCCACAAGAGCAAACTAAGTGAAGGAAGCATGTCCGAAGGTGACTCGTCTGCTTTTTGTGCAAAGCAACCAGAAAGCAGCACCTTGGGCTACGCTTGGACTTTATAGGTTTCCATCTGCCCGATTTGGGTGAGTGCTCTGTGGCAGCACCACAACACCAAACTATGTGCAGGAAGCGTGTGGACACTTTTGCACCCCCACAAAACCAAACAAAGTGAAGGAAGCATATCCAAAGGTGGCTCTTCTGCTTTCTGTGCAAAGTAACCAGAAAGCAGCACGTTGGGCTATGTTTGGACTTCCTAGGTTTCCATCTGCCCGATTTGGGTGAGTGCTCTGTGGCAGCACCACAACACCAAACTAAGCGCAGGAAGCGTGCCTACACTTGGCACCCCCACAAGACCAAACTAAGTGAAGGAAGCATGTCCGAAGGTGGCTCTTCTGCTTTCTGTGCAAAGTAACCAGAAAGCAGCACGTTGGGCTACGTTTGGACTTCCTAGGTTTCCATCTGCCCGATTTGCGTGACTGCGATTTGGCAGCAGCACAACACCAAACTAAGCGCAGGAAGTGTGCCTACACCATGGCACCCCACAAGACCAAACTAAGTGAAGGAAGCATGTCCGAAGGTGGCTCTTCTGCTTTCTGTGCAAAGTAACCAGAAAGCAGCACGTTGGGCTACGTTTGGACTTCCTAGGTTTCCATCTGCCCGATTTGGGTGAGTGCTCTGTGGCAGCACCACAACACCAAACTAAGCGCAGGAAGCGTGCCTACACTTTGGCACCCCACAAGACCAAACTAAGTGAAGGAAGCATGTCCGAAGGTGGCTCTTCTGCTTTCTGTGCAAAGTAACCAGAAAGCAGCACGTTGGGCTACAGTTTGGACTTCCTAGGTTTCCATCTGCCCGATTTGGGTGAGTGCTCTGTGGCAGCAGCACAACACCAAACTAAGCGCAGGACGTGTGCCTACACCATGACACCCAACAAGACCAAACTAAGTGAAGGAAGCATGTCCGAAGGTGGCTCTTCTGCTTTCTGTGCAAAGTAACCAGAAAGCAGCACGTTGGGCTACGTTTGGACTTCCTAGGTTTCCATCTGCCCGATTTGGGTGAGTGCTCTGTGGCAGCACCACAACACCAAACTATGCGCAGGAAGCGTGTCTACACTTTGGAACCCCCACAAGACCAAACTAAGTGAAGGAAGCATGTCCGAAGGTGGCTCTTCTGCTTTCTGTGCAAAGTAACCAGAAAGCAGCACGTTGGTCTACGTTTGGACTTCCTAGGTTTCCATCTGCCCGATTTGCGTGACTGCGATTTGGCAGCACCACAACACCAAACTATGTGCAGGAAGTGTGCCTACACCATGACACCCCCACAAGACCAAACTAAGTGAAGGAAGCATGTCCGAAGGTGGCTCTTCTGCTTTCTGTGCAAAGTAACCAGAAAGCAGCACGTTGGTCTACGTTTGGACTTCCTAGGTTTCCATCTGCCCGATTTGCGTGACTGCGATTTGGCAGCACCACAACACCAAACTAAGTGCAGGAAGCGTGCCTACACTTTGGCACCCCCACAAGACCAAACTAAGTGAAGGAAGCATGTCCGAAGGTGGCTCTTCTGCTTTCTGTGCAAAGTAACCAGAAAGCAGCACGTTGGGCTACGTTTGGACTTCCTAGGTTTCCATCTGCCCGATTTGCGTGACTGCGATTTGGCAGCACCACAACACCAAACTAAGTGCAGGAAGCGTGTAGACACTTTGGCACCCCCACAAGACCAAACTAATTGAAGGAAGCATGTCCAAAGGTGGCTCTTCTGCTTTCTGTGCAAAGTAACCAGAAAGCAGCACGTTGGGCTACGTTTGGACTTCCTAGGTTTCCATCTGCCCGATTTGTGTGAGTGCTCTGTGGCAGCACCACAACACCAAATTAAGCGCAGGAAGCGTGCCTACACTTTGGCACCCCCACAAGACCAAACTAAGTGAAGGAAGCATGTCCGAAGGTGGCTCTTCTGCTTTCTGTGCAAAGTAACCAGAAAGCAGCACGTTGGTCTACGTTTGGACTTTATAGGTTTCCATCTACCCGATTTGCGTGACTGCGATTTGGCAGCACCACAACACCAAACTATGTGCAGGAAGTGTGCCTACACCATGGCACCCCCACAAGACCAAACTAAGTGAAGGAAGCATGTCCGAAGGTTGCTCTTCTGCTTTCTGTGCAAAGTAACCAGAAAGCAGCACGTTGGGCTACGTTTGGACTTCCTAGGTTTCCATCTGCCCGATTTGCGTGACTGCGATTTGGCAGCACCACAACACCAAACTATGTGCAGGAAGTGTGCCTACACCATGGCACCCCACAAGACCAAACTAAGTGAAGGAAGCATGTCCGAAGGTGGCTCTTCTGCTTTCTGTGCAAAGTAACTAGAAAGCAGCACGTTGGGCTACGTTTGGACTTCCTAGGTTTCCATCTGCCCAATTTGCGTGACTGCGATTTGGCAGCAGCACAACACCAAACTATGTGCAGGAAGTGTGCCTACAACATGACACCCCCACAAGACCAAACTAAGTGAAGGAAGCATATCCAAAGGTGGCTCTTCTGCTTTCTGTGCAAAGTAACCAGAAAGCAGCACGTTGGGCTACGTTTGGACTTCCTAGGTTTCCATCTGCCCGATTTGGGTGAGTGCTCTGTGGCAGCACCACAACACCAAACTTTGTGCAGGAAGCGTGCCTACACTTTGGCACCCCCACAAGAGCAAACTAAGTGAAGGAAGCATGTCCGAAGGTGACTCGTCTGCTTTTTGTGCAAAGCAACCAGAAAGCAGCACCTTGGGCTACGTTTGGACTTTATAGGTTTCCATCTGCCCGATTTGGGTGAGTGCTCTGTGGCAGCACCACAACACCAAACTATGTGCAGGAAGCGTGTGGACACTTTTGCACCCCCACAAAACCAAACTAAGTGAAGGAAGCATATCCAAAGGTGGCTCTTCTGCTTTCTGTGCAAAGTAACCAGAAAGCAGCACGTTGGGCTACGTTTGGACTTCCTAGGTTTCCATCTGCCCAATTTGCGTGACTGCGATTTGGCAGCACCACAACACCAAACTAAGCGCAGGAAGCGTGCCTACACTTTGGAACCCCCACAAGACCAAACTAAGTGAAGGAATCATGTCCGAAGGTGGCTCTTCTGCTTTCTGTGCAAAGTAACCAGAAAGCAGCACGTTGGGCTACATTTGGACTTCCTAGGTTTCCATCTGCCCGATTTGGGTGAGTGCTCTGTGGCAGCAGCACAACACCAAACTAAGCCCAGGACGTGTGCCTACACCATGACACCCAACAAGACCAAACTAAGTGAAGGAAGCATGTCCGAAGGTGGCTCTTCTGCTTTCTGTGCAAAGTAACCAGAAAGCAGCACGTTGGGCTACGTTTGGACTTCCTAGGTTTCCCTCTGCCCGATTTGGGTGAGTGCTCTGTGGCAGCACCACAACACCAAACTATGCTCAGGAAGCGTGTCTACACTTTGGAACCCCCACAAGACCAAACTAAGTGAAGGAAGCATGTCCGAAGGTGGCTCTTCTGCTTTCTGTGCAAAGTAACCAGAAAGCAGCACGTTGGGCTACGTTTGGACTTCCTAGGTTTCCATCTGCCCGATTTGCGTGACTGCGATTTGGCAGCACCACAACACCAAACTAAGTGCAGGAAGCGTGTAGACACTTTGGCACCCCCACAAGACCAAACTAATTGAAGGAAGCATGTCCAAAGGTGGCTCGTCTGCTTTTTGTGCAAAGTAACCAGAAAGCAGCACGTTGGGCTACGTTTGGACTTCCTAGGTTTCCATCTGCCCGATTTGGGTGAGTGCTCTGTGGCAGCACCACAACACCAAATTAAGCGCAGGAAGCGTGCCTACACTTTGGCACCCCCACAAGACCAAACTAATGAAGGAAGCATGTCCGAAGGTGGCTCTTCTGCTTTCTGCGCAAAGTAACCAGAAAGCAGCACGTTGGTCTACGTTTGGACTTTATAGGTTTCCATCTACCCGATTTGCGTGACTGCGATTTGGCAGCACCACAACACCAAACTATGTGCAGGAAGTGTGCCTACACCATGACACCCCCACAAGACCAAACTAAGTGAAGGAAGCATGTCCGAAGGTTGCTCTTCTGCTTTCTGTGCAAAGTAACCAGAAAGCAGCACGTTGGGCTACGTTTGGACTTCCTAGGTTTCCATCTGCCCGATTTGCGTGACTGCGATTTGGCAGCACCACAACACCAAACTAAGTGCAGGAAGCGTGTAGACACTTTGGCACCCCCACAAGACCAAACTAATTTAAGGAAGCATGTCCAAAGGTGGCTCGTCTGCTTTTTGTGCAAAGTAACCAGAAAGCAGCACGTTGGGCTACGTTTGGACTTCCTAGGTTTCCATCTGCCCGATTTGGGTGAGTGCTCTGTGGCAGCACCACAACACCAAATTAAGCGCAGGAAGCGCGCTTACACTTTGGCACCCCCACAAGACCAAACTAAGTGAAGGAAGCATGTCCGAAGGTGGCTCTTCTGCTTTCTGTGCAAAGTAACCAGAAAGCAGCACGTTGGGCTACGTTTGGACTTCCTAGGTTTCCATCTGCCCGATTTGCGTGACTGCGATTTGGCAGCACCACAACACCAAACTATGTGCAGGAAGTGTGCCTACACCATGGCACCCCCACAAGACCAAACTAAGTGAAGGAAGCATGTCCGAAGGTGGCTCTTCTGCTTTCTGTGCAAAGTAACCAGAAAGCAGCACGTTGGGCTACGTTTGGACTTCCTAGGTTTCCATCTGCCCGATTTGCGTGACTGCGATTTGGCAGCACCACAACACCAAACTAAGCGCAGGAAGCGTGCCTACACTTTGGCACCCCCACAAGACCAAACTAAGTGAAGGAAGCATGTCCGAAGGTGGCTCTTCTGCTTTCTGTGCAAAGTAACCAGAAAGCAGCACGTTGGGCTACGTTTGGACTTCCTAGGTTTCCATCTGCCCGATTTGCGTGACTGCGATTTGGCAGCACCACAACACCAAACTATGTGCAGGAAGTGTGCGGACACTTTGGCACCCCCACAAGACCAAACTAAGTGAAGGAAGCATGTCCGAAGGTGGCTCTTCTGCTTTCTGTGCAAAGTAACCAGAAAGCAGCACGTTGGGCTACGTTTGGACTTCCTAGGTTTCCATCTGCCCGATTTGGGTGAGTGCTCTGTGGCAGCACCACAACACCAAACTAAGCGCAGGAAGCGTGCCTACACTTTGGCACCCCCACAAGACCAAACTAAGTGAAGGAAGCATGTCCGAAGGTGGCTCTTCTGCTTTCTGTGCAAAGTAACCAGAAAGCAGCACGTTGGGCTACGTTTGGACTTCCTAGGTTTCCATCTGCCCGATTTGCGTGACTGCGATTTGGCAGCACCACAACACCAAACTATGTGCAGGAAGCATTTCTACACTTTGGCACCCCACAAGACCAAACTAAGTGAAGGAAGCATGTCCGAAGGTGGCTCGTCTGCTTATTGCACAAATCAACCAGAAAGCAGCATGTTGGTCTACGTTTGGACTTCCTAGGTTTCCATCTGCCCGATTTGCGTGACTGCGATTTGGCAGTAGCACAACACCAAACAAAGCGCAGGAAGTGTGCCTACACCATGGCACCCCACAAGACCAAACTAATTGAAGGAAGCATGTCCAAAGGTGGCTCTTCTGCTTTCTGTGCAAAGTAACCAGAAAGAAGCACGTTGGGCTACGTTTGGAATTTATAGGTTTCCATCTGCCCGATTTGGGTGAGTGCTCTGTGGCAGCACCACAACACCAAACTATGTGCAGGAAGCATTTCTACACTTTGGCACCCCCACAAGAACAAACTAAGTGAAGGAAGCATGTCCGAAGGTGGCTCGTCTGCTTTTTGCACAAATCAACCAGAAAGCAGCATGTTGGGCTATGTTTGGACTTCCTAGGTTTCCATCTGCCCGATTTGCGTGACTGCAATTTGGCAGTAGCACAACACCAAACTAAGCGCAGGAAGTGTGCCTACACCATGGCACCCCACAAGACCAAACTAAGTGATGGAAGCATGTCCGAAGGTGGCTCGTCTGTTTTTTGTGCAAAGCAACCAGAAAGCAGCACCTTGGGCTACGTTTGGACTTCCTAGGTTTCCATCTGCCCGATTTGGGTGAGTCCTCTGTGGCAGCACCACAACACCAAACTATGCGCAGGAAGCATTTCTACACTTTGGCACCCCCAGAAGACCAAACTAAGTGAAGGAAGCATGTCCGAAGGTGGCTCGTCTGCTTTTTGCACAAATCAACCAGAAAGCAGCATGTTGGTCTACGTTTGGACTTTATAGGTTTCCATCTGCCCGATTGGCGTGACTGCGATTTGGCAGCACCACAACACCAAACTATGTGCAGGAAGCGTGTGGACACTTTGGCACCCCCACAAGACCAAACTAAGTGAAGGTAGCATGTCCGAAGGTGGCTCTTCTGCTTTCTGTGCAAAGTAACCAGAAAGCAGCACGTTGGGCTACGTTTGGACTTCCTAGGTTTCCATCTGCCTGATTTGCGTGACTGCGATTTGGCAGCACCACAACACCAAATTAAGCCCAGGAAGCGTGCCTACACTTTGGCACCCCCACAAGACCAAACTAAGTGAAGGAAGCATGTCCGAAGGTGGCTCTTAGGCTTTCTGTGCAAAGTAACCAGAAATTAGCACGTTGGGCTACGTTTGGACTTCCTAGGTTTCCATCTGCCCGATTTGCGTGACTGCGATTTGGCAGCACCACAACACCAAACTATGTGCAGGAAGTGTGCCTACACCATGGCACCCCACAAGACCAAACTAAGTGAAGGAAGCATGTCCGAAGGTGGCTCTTCTGCTTTCTGTGCAAAGTAACCAGAAAGCAGCACGTTGGGCTACGTTTGGACTTCCTAGGTTTCCATCTGCCCGATTTGGGTGAGTGCTCTGTGGCAGCACCACAACACCAAATTAAGCGCAGGAAGCGTGCCTACACTTTGGCACCCCCACAAGACCAAACTAAGTGAAGGAAGCATGTCCGAAGGTGGCTCTTCTGCTTTCTGCGCTAAGTATCCAGAAAGCAGCACGTTGGTCTACGTTTGGACTTCCTAGGTTTCCATCTGCCCGATTTGCGTGACTGCGATTTGGCAGCACCACAACACCAAACTATGTGCAGGAAGCATTTCTACACTTTGGCACCCCCACAAGAACAAACTAAGTGAAGGAAGCATGTCCGAAGGTGGCTCGTCTGCTTTTTGCACAAATCAACCAGAAAGCAGCATGTTGGTCTACGTTTGGACTTCCTAGGTTTCCATCTGCCCGATTTGCGTGACTGCGATTTGGCAGCACCACAACACCAAACTAAGCGCAGGAAGCGTGCCTACACCATGGCACCCCACAAGACCAAACTAATTGAAGGAAGCATGTCCAAAGGTGGCTCTTCTGCTTTCTGTGCAAAGTAACCAGAAAGAAGCACGTTGGGCTAAGTTTGGAATTTATAGGTTTCCATCTGCCCGATTTGGGTGAGTGCTCTGTGGCAGCACCACAACACCAAACTATGTGCAGGAAGCGTGTCTACACTTTGGCACCCCCACAAGAACAAACTAAGTGAAGGAAGCATGTCCGAAGGTGGCTCGTCTGCTTTTTGCACAAATCAACCAGAAAGCAGCATGTTGGGCTACGTTTGGACTTCCTAGGTTTCCATCTGCCCGATTTGCGTGACTGCAATTTGGCAGTAGCACAACACCAAACTAAGCGCAGGAAGTGTGCCTACAAGATGGCACCCCACAAGACCAAACTAAGTGAAGGAAGCATGTCCGAAGGTGGCTCTTCTGCTTTCTGCGCAAAGTAACCAGAAAGCAGCACGTTGGTCTACGTTTGGACTTCCTAGGTTTCCATCTGCCCGATTTGCGTGACTGCGATTTGGCAGTAGCACAACACCAAACTAAGCGCAGGAAGTGTGCCTACACCATGGCACCCCACAAGACCAAACTAATTGAAGGAAGCATGTCCAAAGGTGGCTCTTCTGCTTTCTGTGCAAAGTAACCAGAAAGAAGCACGTTGGGCTACGTTTGGAATTTATAGGTTTCCATCTGCCCGATTTGGGTGAGTGCTCTGTGGC
Source organism: Lacerta agilis (assembly GCF_009819535.1). Classification (NCBI taxonomy): domain Eukaryota; kingdom Metazoa; phylum Chordata; class Lepidosauria; order Squamata; family Lacertidae; genus Lacerta; species Lacerta agilis. The sequence continues at coordinate 76,922 of NC_046330.1, forward strand.
AGCACCACAACACAAAACTATGTGCAGGAAGCGTGTCTACACTTTGGCACCCCCACAAGAACAAACTAAGTGAAGGAAGCATGTCCGAAGGTGGCTCGTCTCCTTTTCGCACAAATCAACCAGAAAGCAGCATGTTGGGCTACGTTTGGACTTCCTAGGTTTCCATCTGCCCGATTTGCGTGACTGCAATTTGGCAGTAGCACAACACCAAACTAAGCGCAGGAAGTGTGCCTACACCATGGCACCCCACAAGACCAAACTAAGTGAAGGAAGCATGTCCGAAGGTGGCTCGTCTGTTTTTTGTGCAAAGCAACCAGAAAGCAGCACCTTGGGCTACGTTTGGACTTTGTAGGTTTCCATCTGCCCGATTTGGGTGAGTGCTCTGTGGCAGCACCACAACACCAAACTATGCGCAGGAAGCATTTCTACACTTTGGCACCCCCAGAAGACCAAACTAAGTGAAGGAAGCATGTCCGAAGGTGGCTCGTCTGCTTTTTGCACAAATCAACCAGAAAGCAGCATGTTGGTCTACGTTTGGACTTTATAGGTTTCCATCTGCCCGATTGGCGTGACTGCGATTTGGCAGCACCACAACACCAAACTATGTTTAGGAAGCGTGTGGACACTTTGGCACCCCCACAAGACCAAACTAATTGAAGGAAGCATGTCTGAAGGTGGCTCTTCTGCTTTCTGTGCATAGTAACCAGAAAGCAGCACGTTGGGCTACGTTTGGACTTCCTAGGTTTCCATCTGCCCGGTTTGCATGAGTGCGATTTGGCAGCAGCTCAACACCAAACTAAGCGCAGGAAGTGTGCCTGCACTTTGGCACCACCACAAGACCAAACTAAGTGAAGGAAGCATGTCCGAAGGTGGCTCGTCTGCTTTCTGTGCATAGTAACCAGAAAGCAGCACGTTGGGCTACGTTTGGACTTCCTAGGTTTCCATCTGCCCAATTTGCGTTACTGCGATTTGGCAGCAGCACAACACCAAAGTAAGTGCAGGAAGTGTGCCTGCACTTTGTCACCCCCACAAGACCAAACTAATTGAAGGAAGCATGTCCAAAGGTGGCTCTTCTGCTTTCTGTGCAAAGTAACCAGAAAGCAGCACGTTGGGCTATGTTTAGATTTCCTAGGTTTCCATCTGCCCGATTTGCGTGACTGCGATTTGGCAGCAGCACAACACCAAACTAAGCGCAGGAAGTGTGCCTACACCATGGCACCCCCACAAGACCAAACTAAGTGAAGGAAGCATGTCCGAAGGTGGCTCTTCTGCTTTCTGTGCAAAGAAACCAGAAAGCAGCACGTTGGGCTACGTTTGGACTTCCTAGGTTTCCATTGTGGTGTTTCTGATTTAATACCACAAATGCGTGAGTTCAAAGGAAAGGCAGACAAAGGAAGTTGACCAGCAACAACCTGTCTGAGAGAATGGGGGAAAGAAAAGAGCTTCCCCTTGCTCTCATCCAGGAACTTTTATTGAACACAAAAACCCGCCTTCCAAGATTCAAATCAGCCAATCACAGTGTCCAGAGCAAACTCCCCCCACAGGCCATGTGGCCATGAGGAGAACAAAGAATTCTTTGAACTGAGCAGAACTGGTTTGATCTAGTAACTAACCTCCCTAGCTACAGGTAATTAGCATTCCAAGATCAGGTAGAAGAAAGAAACAGGATACAGATAAGAGAGAAATCTTCTTGGCAGATCCCTGCCATTATGACATTTGTTTAGGCCTCCAGGAACTAACATCAAAGGAAACATATGTTCCGGGGTTCTCAGGGGTTATCAAAGAACACATCCTTTTACCATGTGCTTGTGAACTAAACAGCAACCAAATTGGAAAAGAGAGACGTGACTCTGTTGCTAGCCAGCAATGGAGTTTTAAGACACAGCCAATTAATACAGCCAGATTCAGGTCATGTATGATTCATAAGAAATTCATATTTTGCCACCAAACCAGCAGGGAGCTTTGCACTCAAACACAACCGCATATATGGGTATTGGAATGTCCCGCTCAAGCCTCACAAATGTCTTTAGACAATTTATGATCTCTTATTTAACCCTGCATGAACACTACATATCAACCTTTTTTTTTCTTTCTTCCTTTCTTTTTTTTTTGCTGCTGTTAATAACACATTATTGAAGCAATGGCATGGTATCATCTTCATCCGCCTGGAACTGTTGTTGAATCACGTATAAATCCCTTGGAGACAAACCTGAACCAGGTCCAGGAAAGATATTAGAGAAAATGTTGCAGAGAGAGAATGCATTGTATCAGGCAACATATCACAACTAAGCTAACTAAAATCATTCTAACTAAGAAAATTAAAAAACATTAACCATTCTAAAATAAGCAAAGACTAACAATATCAAAATGAAATTAGACTACCTCATATCAGGAAAATCTTGAATAAGAAATAAGCATACAACAATTAATAGCAATTATGAAGTAAGCATTGTTGTTGTTCAGTCGTTCAGTCGTGTCCGACTCTTCGTGACCCCATGGACCAGAGTACGCCAGGCATGCCTATCCTTCACTGCCTCTCGCAGTTTGGCCAAACTCATGTTAGTAGCTTCAAGAACACTGTCCAACCATCTCATCCTCTGTCGTCCCCTTCTCCTTGTGCCCTCCATCTTTCCCAACATCAGGGTCTTTTCTAGGGATTCTTCTCTTCTCATGAGGTGGCCAAAGTACTGGAGCCTCAACTTCAGGATCTGTCCTTCTAGTGAGTACTCAGGGCTGATTTCTTTGAGAATGGATAGGTTTGATCTTCTTGCAGTCCACGGGACTCTCAAGAGTCTCCTCCAGCACCATAATTCAAAAGCATCAATTCTACGGCGATCAGCCTTCTTTATGGTCCAGCTCTCACTTCCGTACATTACTACTGGGAAAACCATAGCTTTAACTATACGGACTTTTGTCGGCAAGGTGATGTCTTTGCTTTTTAAGATGCTGTCTAGGTTTGTCATTGCTTTTCTCCCAAGAAGCAGGCATCTTCTAATCTCGTGACTGCTGTCACCATCTGCAGTGATCATGGAACCCAAGAAAGTGAAATCTCTCACTGCCTCCATTTCTTCCCCTTCTATTTGCCAGGAGGTGATGGGACCAGTGGCCATGATCTTAGTTTTTTTGATGTTGAGCTTCAGACCATATTTTGCGCTCTCTTCTTTCACCCTCATTAAAAGGTTCTTCAATTCTTCCTCACTTTCTGCCATCAAGGTAGTATCATCAGCATATCTGAGGTTGTTGATATTTTTTCCGGCAATCTTAATTCCAGTTGGGGATTCATCCAGTCCAGCCTTTCGCATGATGTATTCTGCATATAAGTTAAATAAGCAGGGAGACAATATACAGCCTTGTCGTACTCCTTTCCCAATTTTGAACCAATCAGTTGTTCCATATCCAGTTCTAACTGTAGCTTCTTGTCCCACATAGAGATTTCTCAGGAGGCAAATGAGGTGGTCCGGCACTCCCATTTCTTTAAGAACTTGCCATAGTTTGCTGTGGTCGACACAGTCAAATGCTTTTGCATAATCAATGAAGCAGAAGTAGATGTTTTTCTGGAACTCTCTGGCTTTCTCCATAATCCAGCGCATGTTTGCAATTTGGTCTCTGGTTCCTCTGCCCCTTCGAAATCCAGCTTGCACTTCTGGGAGTTCTCGGTCCACATACTGCTTAAGCCTGCCTTGTAGAATTTTAAGCATAACCTTGCTAGCGTGTGAAATGAGTGCAATTGTGCGGTAGTTGGAGCATTCTTTGGCACTGCCCTTCTTTGGGATTGGGATGTAGACTGATCTTCTCCAATCCTCTGGCCACTGCTGAGTTTTCCAAACTTGCTGGCATATTGGGTGCAGCACCTTAACAGCATCCTCTTTTAAAATTTTAAATAGTTCAGCTGGAATATCATCACTTCCACTGGCCTTGTTGTTAGCAAGGCTTTCTAAGGCCCATTTGACTTCACTCTCCAGGATGTCTGGCTCAAGGTCAGCAACCACATTTCCTGGGGTGTATGAGACCTCCATATCTTTCTGGTATAATTCCTCTGTGTATTCTTGCCACCTCTTCTTGATGTCTTCTGCTTCTGTTAGGTCCTTTCCACTTTTGTCCTTAATTGTGGTAATCTTTGTACGAAATGTTCCTTTCATATCTCCAATTTTCTTGAATAAATCTCTGGTTTTTCCCATTCTGTTATTTTCCTCTATTTCTTTGCATTGCTCGTTTAGAAAGGCCCTCTTGTCTCTCCTTGCTATTCTTTGGAAATCTGCATTCAATTTCCTGTATCTTTCACGATCTCCTTCGCATTTTGCTTGTCTTCTCTCCCCCGCTATTTGTAAGGCCTCATTGGTCAGCCACTTTGCTTTCTTGCATTTCTTTTTCATTGGGATGGTTTTCGTTGCTGTCTCCTGTATAATGTTACGAGCCTCCATCCACAGTTCTTCAGGTACTCTATCCACCAAATCTAAATCCTTGAACCTGTTCTTCACTTCAACTGTGTATTCATAAGGAATTTGATTTAGATTGAATCTTACTGGCCCAGGGTGAAGGTTCTTTTTTTGCTAAAAGTCTCTTAAAACTCTCTGGATCGTGCTGATCTTCTTTTAAAGACTTGACATCTGGAACACAGTCTTCAACTTTCCTTGTACATTTCATTGTCCAGTTATGACTGTCTGGTTAAGTTCAGCATGAGGATGAAACTCTGGGACAGGAATCTTACAGGATTTTGCACGTCTGTGGTCACACACTTCAGCTAGCACTGCACCATAGACCTGTTAAAGCAAAAACAATTGCTCCTTTGCTCCAAAATTTGAGCTGAGCGATATGATTAAAAATCTGTTTCATCTTCATACAAATCAAATGATTGAGAAGAACCTCTATACTGGAACTAATACTATATAGAAGAAACTTATTTAATTAAAAAACTATAATTGAGAATTGAGATTGTTTAGATTATCAATCACAACATAAGAAATACCTGTGAAAAGAAATATTTAATTAAGAAAATCAGAATCAAATTATTCTGTTCAAAATTCTAAAAGAAATTTTTAGTCCATTAGAGAAATTTTGATTAGAAATATATTTTTTAGAAAAACATAGTTCAGAAAACATCTAGGGATATAATACACCTTTTTATTTTTTTTATTTTTTTATTTTTTTTTTGTTCATGCACTAGAAAGGAAAAAAATCATAAAAACACTATTATATAACAATTTAACTGTAATAATAATTATGAAATTAAAGATTGGAAGTCAATAAACTAGAACTTCCAAAAAACTGAGTAGCACCAAGTAGAGAACTCCATTGGCATTCAGACAGAAAAAAGTTTGGCTTGGAAACACTAAATTTGAAGCAAATAGCCGGGTAGGTAAATTTACTCCCGAGTAAGCTTTCTTCCAGCAGGAACCCTGTAAAAGCAACCTAAGAACTTTGAGTTTCCCTCCTAGGGGAGGGCAATTCTAAACAAAAGATTAAAGCAAAGATAATGCACCACTGTAGATAAGACTTGAGAAATCTGAAAAGGAAAACTTTTAAAATATAAGCTATCACTTAATTCTAAAACTAGTTAAAAGTTTTAAAGAGTAACTTCTGGGAAAACCTTATCAAAGGAAGAAATTTAAAAAAAAAAACATTCACAAAGACAACAATAGATTAAACTGTAACACACCCTCTAGCTGTGAGCAAAGAAATAACACTTTCATTCCAGTTTGAACCACTTTGAGGACTAGCAACTTAGCTACATAAAACATCAGAGAACAAAGAAACAGAGATTATAGTAATGAATCTGGATCTGTATTCATCTTCAGAGAGAGAGATAAACCTCATATGGGAAAAAATATTAACAGAAAGAAGAAACCTGAAAGAACCTGCATAGTAATAAAAATCAAGTGTTAGACAACCATTTAAACCACATAAAATCTAAATAGAGAAAAACACAACTAACAAATGATTTTCCAGTATTCCTGAAGCGTTGCACTTAAGCTAGAAACAAAACAACGTTAGGATTAGAATTGAGAATTCCTTAAACATTCTTTAAAATAATTTCTTTCCATAGAATCTTGCTGGAGGTGTAAGAATCATAACCTGCAATTGAATAAAGTTTAGCACCATAAAACATTCTAAATTACCCTCAATACAGGAAATTCTGAATTTTTTTTAGAGAAATCATTTTGTTCAATCTGAAACTTGCTAAGGCAACCTATGCATGGAAAAATAAATGTCGTTAAATCATAATATAAAGAAATTCTAACATTATATGATAGAAAAATCTACATAGACAAAAGATAGTGTGCATGAGCTAATTTCCAGAGAAAAATGCTGAAAATCTTTCAGAAGCTTTGAATAGAAAAAGAGCATAAAATTGTTAGAATCTTAAAATCATAGAGTTGGAAAACAAGGTTGGAAGAGACACAAAAAATCATCAAGTCCAACCCACTGCCAAGCAAAAAATACCATCAAGGCATTGGGAAAAGAAAAAACCCTAAATATGTAACTGAGTATGAACTTTATATACTGTAGCTGACTTCAGAGATAAACATTAAAAGCTTCAGCTCATTTCAAGGCTAGGATATAAAATAATTTTCTATAGAGAAACCATCAGGCTTGAGGGAATTGCATTTCAAAGGAAAGACCTGTGAAAGCCATGAGATAAATTCCTCACACACAGAGAGAGAGAAGTGATCTTAGCTAGTTTTTCACTGAACTAAGCCTTTTAAAACTCTTTCCATGAATGGTAACAGCTCTTTAAGCAGCAAAACAAGCTCAAAAAATATACAGAAGCCATGAGATAGGAACTTTGGGCACTGATTTCAAAAAACCAAGTAGCTATGGCTGTTAAGATTTTTTTTCTCAGTGCAGTAAAGTAACAACTTTACAGCAAAGCAGGAATTTCTCAGTCTGAGCTGTTTGCAAACAGATTTTAAAGCAACAGTTTTTAAGGCAGACTGAAGACTGAGCTGAAGAAAAACACCTGAAGGTATCTGAAGAAGTGTGCATGCACACGAAAGCTCATACCAGGAACAAACTCAGTTGGTCTCTAAGGTGCTACTAGAAAGAATTTTCGATTTTGTTTTGACCTGAAGGATTAACATTTCAACAGACTCCTCTTCACAGGGAGAGTTTTTGGGCCATTGAGAAAGCGACATTTTCTTCTAGCCCCAAGGAAAGAAATGTAAATTTCTCACTTTCCTGGATCAAATGCAAACAGGAGGTCATTACTCATTAATCCAGGAGGGAGGCTTTGCTCCGGCAAAGGAACAGTCACCTTTGCCAAGGAACAAAGGAAGATGCCAACATGAAAGGTTTTCTGCAAAGCGTTTTTTATCATGCATGCTACGTTGGTAGAAAACAGATCCTTGCTAATTACTGCATCAAAAAATGCTGACAATCCAGTGTGAGTAAGGTAATCTACAGAACTTTTCACTGGAAGTCTGCAGGCATTGGAATTGAAACTTCTGAGACTCTGGTAGCTTTTAAAATCATCAGCTGCTAAATTTTCACTGATTTTAGACTCTTTCAAAGAACTGGAGGTGGGAAGGCTAATTAAGCTTCCTTTAGTCTCAATTTGAAAACTGCTGGAGACTCCAGGGGGCAGTGTTTCAACAAACTGCTGTTTGGCATTACATATCGATGGAGAAAAAACACTGCTTTTTTCTTTACTAGGAAAATTTGGATAGGCGATTTTTGCCACAGGCAAAATCTCTATGATAGCCACCTGCATTTTGCTTTGTTCTTTAAGAACCACAGCCTGGAAAGCCTCCTCAGAATGAGCAAGAGGCATCAGATTTAAATCACAACCAGGCAGGGAGTGAGTGGTGGCTGGAATGGCAACAGTTGGTCTGCTGCTTTTTTCCACCATCTGAGGTTCCTGCGCTGAGCAAAAAGACACAGAAGACATCAGATTTAAATCACGCTCAGGCAGAGGGATTGTAGGAAGGGGTTGCAAAATTATAAATGACTGTTTTTGCATATTTTCTGCTAAAATATCTAGAAGAAGGTTTGATTCCCCCCCCCCATTTTTTTTCTTTCATTGGCTCTAGAGCCCTTGCTTATGTTAATCTACTATAAATTACTCTAATGGGCTTCCATGATCTTACCTGAATTTTGATGCGCATCGAACTCCTGCAGAGTGGTAAAAGATCTTTAAGCCTGAAATAGACCCCTTCGACAAGTCAGGTCTATCAGCACCGAGGGAGGTTGAGTTACAGAAAAAAGGAAGGGAGTTTTTAAAACAGTCCCTTGAAAAAATATATATATTCTTTGGCCTCACACAAGGGGCACCATCTGTGGTGTTTTCTGATTTAAAACCACAAATGCGTGAGTTCAAAGGAAAGGCAGACAAAGGAAGTTGACCAGCAACAACCTGTCTGAGAGAATGGGGGAAAGAAAAGAGCTTCCCCTTGCTCTCATCCAGGAACTTTTATTGAACACAAAAACCCGCCTTCCAAGATTCAAATCAGCCAATCACAGTGTCCAGAGCAAACTCCCCCCACAGGCCATGTGGCCATGAGGAGAACAAAGAATTCTTTGAACTGAGCAGAACTGGTTTGATCTAGTAACTAACCTCCCTAGCTACAGGTAATTAGCATTCCAAGATCAGGTAGAAGAAAGAAACAGGATACAGATAAGAGAGAAATCTTCTTGGCAGATCCCTGCCATTATGACATTTGTTTAGGCCTCCAGGAACTAACATCAAAGGAAACATATGTTCCGGGGTTCTCAGGGGTTATCAAAGAACACATCCTTTTACCATGTGCTTGTGAACTAAACAGCAACCAAATTGGAAAAGAGAGACGTGACTCTGTTGCTAGCCAGCAATGGAGTTTTAAGACACAGCCAATTAATACAGCCAGATTCAGGTCATGTATGATTCATAAGAAATTCATATTTTGCCACCAAACCAGCAGGGAGCTTTGCACTCAAACACAACCGCATATATGGGTATTGGAATGTCCCGCTCAAGCCTCACAAATGTCTTTAGACAATTTATGATCTCTTATTTAACCCTGCATGAACACTACATTCCATCTACCCGATTTGCGTGACTGCGATTTGGCAGCACCACAACACCAAACTATGTGCAGGAAGTGTGTGGACACTTTGGCACCCCCACAAGACCAAACTAATTGAAGTAAGCATGTCCAAAGGTGGCTCTTCTGCTTTCTGTGCAAAGTAATTAGAAAGCAGCACGTTGGGCTACGTTTGGACTTCCTAGGTTTCCATCTACCCGCTTTGCGTGACTGCGATTTGGCAGCACCACAACACCAAACTATGTGCAGGAAGTGTGCGGACACTTTGTCACCCCCACAAGACCAAACTAATTGAAGTAAGCATGTCCAAAGGTGGCTCTTCTGCTTTCTGTGCAAAGTAACCAGAAAGCAGCACGTTGGGCTACGTTTGGACTTCCTAGGTTTCCATCTACCCGATTTGCGTGACTGCGATTTGGCAGCACCACAACACCAAACTATGTGCAGGAAGCGTGCCTACACTTTGGCACCTCCACAAGACCAAACTAATTGAAGGAAGCATGTCCAAAGGTGGCTCTTCTGCTTTCTGTGCAAAGTAACCAGAAAGCAGCACGTTGGGCTACGTTTGGACTTCCTAGGTTTCCATCTACCCGATTTGCGTGACTGCGATTTGGCAGCACCACAACACCAAACTATGTGCAGGAAGTGTGCCTACACCATGGCACCCCCACAAGACCAAACTAAGTGAAGGAAGCATGTCCGAAGGTGGCTCTTCTGCTTTCTGTGCAAAGTAACCAGAAAGCAGCACGTTGGGCTGCGTTTGGACTTCCTAGGTTTCCATCTGCCCGATTTGGGTGAGTGCTCTGTGGCAGCAGCACAACACCAAATTAAGCCCAGGAAGCGTGGCTACACTTTGGCACCCCCACAAGACCAAACTAAGTGAAGGAAGCATGTCCGAAGGTGGCTCGTCTGCTTTTTGCACAAATCAACCAGAAAGCAGCATGTTGGTCTCCTTTTGGACTTTATAGGTTTCCATCTGCCCGATTTGGTTGAGTGCTCTGTGGCAGCACCACAACACCAAACTGAGCGCAGGAAGTGTGCCTACACTATGCCACCTCCACATGACCCAAGTAAGTGAAGGAAGCATGTCCGATGGTGGCTCCTCTGCTTTCTGTGCAAAGTAACTAGAAAGCAGCACGTTGGGCTACGTTTGGACTTCCTAGGTTTCCATCTACCCGATTTGCGTGACTGCGATTTGGCAGCACCACAACACCAAACTATGTGCAGGAAGCGTGCGGACACTTTGTCAACCCCACAAGACCAAACTAATTGAAGGAAGCATGTCCAAAGGTGGCTCTTCTGCTTTCTGTGCAAAGTAACCAGAAAGCAGCATGTTGGGCTACGTTTGGACTTCCTAGGTTTCCATCTCCCCGATTTGCGTGGCTGCGATTTGGCAGCACCACAACACCAAACTATGTGCAGGAAGCGTGTGGACACTTTGCATGTCGATATCCCGATCCCTCCCGTGAATAAAGACACAAGACACCGTAGATAAGGTTAAAGTGGAGAATGAAAGGCCACAACTTTATTGGTTCCGGATGTTGAGCGGTATTGGCTTTAGGCATTGGATCTAACTAGACTATATCCGACTCCAGTACGACGTGCTGGCAGTCCAGGAAGGGATAACCACTGTTGAGTGAGCCCTTGCTGCTGCACATCAGCTAAGGACTCACCCTGTGATCACCGATCTGGGGCGTGCCTTAGGCCCTCACCACCCACGGCTCCGGACACGGACGCGCCCCCCGGACTCCTTTACGAAGTACCCTTCAGCACTTGGGGGGAGGTGTTGGCCCGTCCTCCCCCCCACCTCCTAACCTTCCTGACCTTATCCAATGCCTAACCGCCAAACCAAAGTTGTGACGAGTTGCTACGAGGTAGGCGAAAAAACCACAAGGCGGAGCCAATTTGCCAGGTGGAAAAATTCCTACCCGGCCCCTCAACGGCGACCAACCGTGGTCCATAGCAAGGTCAAGGACAACCTAACCTAGAGGGAGGGTGGGAAGGGAAAAGCTGCAACGATCAGGAGCCCAGGGGAGAGAGGGTGAGCTCTGGCTGCGGACCCACTTAAGTGCAGTGGGCACGCCCCAGCCGGCTGCGCCGGTTGGCCAGCCGGCTGGGCACCGCACCCAGAGCTCCCCCAATAGCGCCAGGGGATGCAAGCATCCCCTGTGCACGTGGAGGGCTCGTGCTCCACTGCAACCCCTCTCCTTTCTAAGGGCGGAAGGGGCTTTGCATGTCGATATCCCGATCCCTCCCGTGAATAAAGACACAAGACACCGTAGATAAGGTTAAAGTGGAGAATGAAAGGCCACAACTTTATTGGTTCCGGATGTTGAGCGGTATTGGCTTTAGGCATTGGATCTAACTAGACTATATCCGACTCCAGTACAACGTGCTGGCAGTCCAGGAAGGGATAACCACTGTTGAGTGAGCCCTTGCTGCTGCACATCAGCTAAGGACTCACCCTGTGATCACCGATCTGGGGCGTGCCTTAGGCCCTCACCACCCACGGCTCCGGACACGGACACGCCCCCCAGACTCCTTTACGAAGTACCCTTCAGCACTTGGGGGGAGGTGTTGGCCCGTCCTCCCCCCCACCTCCTAACCTTCCTGACCTTATCCAATGCCTAACCCCCTTCCCCCACGAAAGGACTGCTTCCCTTTGAAACAGGCTGTCGCGGGGTGATTACCCCAGCACTTTTCGCACTCATGCGCAAACTTGCACATTGGTCTCTTGCACCACCCCTTGTTAAATTCCCAGCATACCTGATGATGGGTATCCTTCCTAAATTCAGTTTTCCCCGCCTTATAGTGGTCAGGCTGCTTCTTCTCCATGTAGGACCCTACGTGTTCATTCCAGTAGTTTTGATCAATGAGGTCCCAGCGCGTGGTTGCTAAGAGGGACGCATTTCTACGAAATGCCTCGTCATAGGTTAGAGCAACTGCTTCCCCCGCCTTTGCCCACGCTTTTCTGATATGAGATAAATATGCCAATAGATGCATAGCCCTCTTGGGGTAAGCGGCAACGACCACGCCCATAAATACTTGAAACCCGTCCAGCCAATTCTCGAATGTTCTTTCAGCCCTGGGCTCCCTGTACTTACGCCTCCCATAAGATCGTTTTTTCTCTCCTTTTGCAGTGACCTTAACCGGGGGGAGGAGAGTAAAAATATCTACATAATCCCCATTCAGTATTTTGGTCCTTTTCTTTTTGGTCAGGTGATTGCCTAGGATCACATCAGTGGACACAAAGGTGGAAGTTTTGGTTTCTGGTACTAAGGCCCCTCCCTTCCACTCCAGTGTACCATTAAAGGATTTTCGATGTGAATTGGCCCTCCTTTCATGAGCCCATAAAGGCAGGCCAACCAGATCCTCTCCCTCACCCCAGTACCCCTCCATAGAAGCATCGCTATCTGAGTCTGAGGACGTACCTGTATCATCCTCGGTGTCCAAGTGCTTACTCTTTTTTGACTTCTTGTGCGCGCTCTTTTTTGCCCTCTTCTTTCCTCGCCCTTCCTGTCCTTGTGCCTGGTGGACTGAAGTTGATGGCTCTTGTATGGCAGCTGACGTGGACGGTCCTGGAGCCGAATGCCCTGGCTGGGTAACCGACGCAGTGGTGTGCTCATGCTCCTCCTCTGATGATGATGTCTCCGAAAGCACCCTCCCCTGGGAAGGAGCTGCACTGGACTGGGATTCCTGAAAACAACTAGGCACACCTGGGGAAGGGTGAACTGCAGATGTGTTATTATTCAGGGAAGCGGTAGTCTCACCTTGCAAAGGTGTCACTACTGTTGCCCTTGTGGCTGAGGCCTGAGACTGCGTTGTACAGCCCTGGGATTGCGTGCCAGCCGATTGGGAAGTATCT